>NW_017307023.1:390263-419944 GCF_000935625.1 Nanorana parkeri | reverse complement strand
GGCGAGAGCGCACTATACAGAGGTGGGTGATGCCATCTACGGGAATTGGCGGGGCAGTCCGGGGGGGGGGATGTGCAGCTTTGCCCCAGGGAAGGCAGCATCGCCGCCCTCAGTGAATCTGCCGCTCCAGGCAAACGCCTTGTTTGCCTCGCGGCAGATACGCCCCTGCTTAAAAGTGGTATTAACCCTTGCAGTGGGGCTACCCCCGCACTGCAAGGGTTTAGTAACTTTGAGGGCTATAAGGAAAAAAACACAAATCCTTTAAATTACTGCTTGGGAGATGCAATTAAACCATAGGTGTTCATGAATGCCTGTGAAAAAACAATTACTCTTTTAGGCCCCATTCACACCTATATCTTTAGGTGTGATTAAGGTGTTCTGTGTTTATGTGATCCAGGGAGAGTTATTGGTTTCTAACCACATGTAATTATATCACATACGATTACATGCTGTGTTCCGGCATTCCAATGCAGCGGTAGTAACACGATCATTAACGGGTGACAGCTGCTGCTTGTAAATGGAAAATTAGAGATTCCTCCTGCAGGAAATCACAAGTTCCTGATGCAGTAATCCCTAATGGCACCTAGAGATATAGGTGTGAATGGGGCCAAATAGTCTGTTGACTTATCCAAACCCCCCTCTTTGGGCCTTCTGAGCCAACTGACCTACGTTGAAAGGCTAGGCAGTGCATTGTGATTACGATAGAGAATTATCATATTACTTTGCAAGGTCCGCAAGCTTTGAACAAGCAGGATACACTGTAAACCTATGGTAGTGGCAAGCTGAACCTCATATCTACTTATAAGTTGGCAATTTTTAAAGAAAAAAAAAACATTAAAGATGGGATTCAAGATATCCACAAGTCTCGTTTTTTAAAAAAAAGTTCCACCAGAGAAGGTGGCAACCTTTAAATTGTACGGAAATGTAATAGATTCTGTAATAGATGGATCAAGAGCAAGTTTTGACTCTTGAAATAAAATGGGAAGTCAAAGCATCCCCATCTAGCAGAATGGAATAGCCCACAGGCACAATTTTCAAAACAGGTGACTTTTGAAGCAGAGCATTGACAAGCACTAACTTACAACCTGCAATGGCAGTTTCCAGAGTCGGAGTAGTTCCTGAATGATCTTTTGTTAGCAATAAACCTAGATGGAATATTTAAGTGCAATTTTAAAAAACTGATATTTATTTTAAGGAGCCAGATGACAGAAATGGTGTTACTGATTTCTGTCAAATGTATCTGTAGGGAACTGGTGAGCCATGTTAGTAAAAGTCATACCTAAGAGCAATCACTATAAAAAGGGCTCAAAACCTTTAGAAGAATGCCTCGTTATGGTCAATGGAGAAGATTAGGGCAGTTTCAGGGACTCAGTTCACAACTTAAGGTAGTCAGGCCTCACTAACAAAGTGAAATAAAGGATGTTCTCTGACTATAAAATGTAATAGCAGGTACACTTTATGGTCAAAACGTGACCCTCACACCTATATGAACTTTCTGGCCATCCCCTTACAAAACTATGGGGATTCACATTGAGTTGCCCCTACCTTCTTCTGGGAAGGCTTTCCATATGATTTTGTAGTTTGTTTCAGGGAATCTGTCCCATTCATCCAAAGGAGAATGTGTGAGGTCAAGATGTTGGATGAGAAAACTTAGCTTAAATCAGTGTTCTAATTCATTACAAAGGTGTTCAGTAGAACGGAGATCAAGGTCCTATGCAGGTGAGCTATTAGGCTCAAATCACAAAGCATTAACTGCCTAAGACTCTAAGAGGGAATTCAATAAAGCAGTTACAACACTTTTCTGATGGTAAGGTCCCTTTAAAACAACCTTTGTCCAATTCATAAAAACCGGGAAAAGATTCAGGTAGTTCTTATTACCATCACTTTAAGAACCTGTCACTTCAGCTGCGACAGATTCAAAAGCAATTACCGCCACACATTAGGAAGCTGGAGGTAAATAAGACCAACTCCAAGATGGCGTACATACAGAGTGGGATATGTATGAGCCCACTGAGGACACTGTTTTCTAAGACACCAGCAGACACCCGCTTCCTAGCAACCATTAATGCATCCCTGGGTCTATTCAGTTGCAAGGTGGGAGATTCCGCAGCGGTACCTGAATGTAAACAAAGGGGCTGGGAATGCTGGCTGACATCATTACTCAAATAAGGTAGTCATATTTAGGTAATCATGTCAGCCAGCATTTTCAGCCCATTTTTTACATTCAACTGTAGGCCAGGGAATCTCCAGTATTGCTAAGTGAGTGATTTTATCAGGTTCAGCATTACTGAGCTGCTCTGACTGGAGTATATACACTTCAGCTCCAGCACCGACCACAAAATATGTTCATGGTAACAGACTAATGTACTAGTTTCCAACAAGTACATTAATCTGTCGCTAGTTGCGACATTTGTCACACACACACGGACACCAGAATTTACAGGCATGTGACTGTAATTTTAAAATTCTAATGGACTCAATTGAAAATGCCTGGTGTGTTAGCTCTGTGAATTAAGGAAAAATCTCTAACCGGGACACAACCGGGCCACTTTATTTTTATTTTATTCTATTTCTTTAATAAAAGTCACTTTTATTTTTTTCATTTCCTATACCAGTAACAAAGTTGCTAGGACAGGAAGGGAAAATCTCAATCTGATATTTTTCTAAGCCCCCATTCACATATAGCGTTCGCGTTTCACGGAAGACAGCGCGGCAATGCAAACGCTAAAATCTTTCATCCGCATAGATGCTGTTCGTTTTACGGCTATTATATAGCCAGGAATGTGCGGAATCCGTCAAAAAATAGCGCTTGAAATATTTTGCGAGCCGCACGGTTTCATACCGCGCGGCCACCACA
The DNA here is from genome assembly GCF_000935625.1 of Nanorana parkeri. Taxonomy (NCBI): domain Eukaryota; kingdom Metazoa; phylum Chordata; class Amphibia; order Anura; family Dicroglossidae; genus Nanorana; species Nanorana parkeri. The sequence goes on along the minus strand of NW_017307023.1, from coordinate 417,087 downwards.
AAAGTCTGAACAATGCACATTAAAGTGCATTGTTTTTTCTGTTTAGAGCGGCTCCGCGCGTATTCGACTGGCCGAACACGCACTGACAACCACTTCTGTGTGAATGGAGCCTAAGTCTTCCCCACTTTATTAAAAACTTAAAACCTTTGGTTACAATTACAGTTTCAATCATATCAACTGCACTTAAAAGCTGTCAGTATCCAAGAGGCAGTTGCATAAATGTAAATATAATGTTCACAAAAGATTCAGTGCACAAACTGAATTATAAAAACTTCTGCAATAATCAATGCCCATTAACAGCCAATCCTGTTTTAGCTTAAATTCTCCAACCTGCACTGAGAAATAGCATATTGGACTGTCATTGGTTGCTGAACAAATACTCCTCGTTTCTTTAAATCAGGTCCATAGATCAGTAAGACTTGTGACTTGGTAACAAGCACAGCACAGCAGATTGCATTCTGGCAATAGATGCAGTTAGGCGCTGGCTTTAAGGATAGAAGATACCCAGCACTCCCGCAGCAGGAAGGTATACAGCAAATAGGAAACAGAGGAACTCAGTGCAGCACACAGACCAGGGATTGACGAGTTGCAGAGCGCACACAAGGAGCATTGGATAAGTTCTCCCATTAACATCCTAGTAAAGCATCAGTGAGCCCAGCATCTGTGCTCCTTCCTCTAAGCACTGCCAGACTTTGCTTTTCTTAACTAAAATAACCAAACTTCCTCGGCCACAGACATTCGGCTTCTTTCATCCTTAAGTTAGCTGTACACTAGACACTGAGCTGCTTATGTTCAGCCATGCCAAAGATCCCGCTGTCACTGGTTCCCAGTCAACTCCAATGCAAACACTCCTTTTTCTTAAGGACATGTGTTTTCATTGGTCGCCTTCCTCCTGTCCATCTGCCCACAACCACATGTCAGGCCCAGGGCTTCCTTCTTAAAACAGGTTGATAAAAATAGTTATTGAAACCGGCAAAGATGCTAAGTGTTGGGAGTAGAAAGGGAAAGTTTCCCTCTCTGGGTCCATAAAGGCAGGTTCATGTCCTAGGCCTATACAAAAGAAAAACAAGTGCGTCATCAGCAAGTTTCAGTTTGAAACACAATTAGGTTTTCCACCTGGCTCCTTGTCACAAACAGCAGCTTTAACTAGTCCTGGTGGCCCAAAACTATTCTACTCAGGCACTTTCTGCGTCATCGCCATGGTCCAAGGAAAGTCAAAAACAAATTATTCTGTTATCCTATCTGGTACAACCAAAACCCTAAATATCACAGACTGATGTGATTATAATGTAAATGAAGCAGTGCTTTTTTTTATTCCGAAGAGCATCCTAACCAATGGTTTCTTGATTGTCATTGTGGTCACTTTCTGCCAATTCTGTAACTGCCAGTTAAATACTGTATATACAGAGATGCCAAATCAAGCTACAACAGCAACATGGCCTTGGATGCCTCTCTGCATCTAGTCTCCACAGAGAGGTATACACGGATCAGCCATGACCAGGGAGGTGAAGTGAATAACAGCAAGTGAACATTTTGCCCCTGAAGTAGATGTGTGGGAAGCAGAAAAAATGGGCAAGTGTAAGGATTTGAGTCACTTTGACCAGGGCCAATTTGTGATGGCTAGATGACTGGGTCAGGGCAACTCCAAAATTGTAGCTCTTGTGAGATGTTCCCATTCTGCAGTGGTCAGGACCTACCAAAAGTAGTCAAAGGAAGGAAAACTTGTGAACTGACAACAGAGTCATGGGAGGCCAAGGCTCATTGATGAAAGTTGGGAGCCGAGGCTGGCCCATGTAGTCTGATCCAATAGAAGAGCTACTGTAACTTAAATTACTGAAAAATGCTGATTCTGATAGAAAGGTATCTGAAAACACAGTAAATCGCAGTTTGTTGCATATGGGGCTGCGCAGCCGCAGACTGGTCAGGATGCCCATGCTGACCTTTGTCTAACTTCAAAAGTGCTTATAATGAGTATGTGCGCATCAAAACTGGACGATAGAGCAAAGGAAAAAGGTGGCCTGGTCTGATGAATCATGTTTTCTTTTACATCCTTTGGATGGCCGGGTGCGTTTTTGTCGCTTAACTGGGAAAGAGATAGCACCAGGATGCACTATGGGAAGAAGGCAAGCTGGCAGAGGCAGTGTAATGATCTGGGCAATGGTCTGCTGGGAAACCTTGGGTCCTGCTATTCATGTGGATATTACTTGATATGCACCACCTTTCCAAACATTGTTGCTGACCAAGTACACCCCTTCATGGAAACGGTATACCCTGATAGCAGTGGCCTCTTTCAGCAGGATAATGCACCCTGCCACACTGAAAAAATGGTTCCAGAATTATTTGAGGTACACAAAAACGATTTCAAGGTGTTGACTTGGCCCCCAAATTCCCCAGATCTTTATCCAATCAAGCATATGCGGCATATGTCCTGCCCACAGCTGCATGTGAGCAAACAGGTGGAATGCTGTGATGTCATTGACCTTATATGGCCACATGGCTATATTTGGTCTATGACATTGACATAATATGGCAATGTGGCCATATAATCCTAGGCCACCAAGTAGATGCTGACCAGGGATGATGTCTGTGCTAAGATGGCACTGTTCTTCTGGAGAGAGAAGCAGATGAAGGTATTGTCCGGGAGAGTATCTTGATCGCTGAGAGAAGTGATAAAAACATGCATGAAATTAACATAAAAAATATGCTAGGCTTGCTTTAAAGGAGAACTATGAGGTGAGTGCTTTTCACTGACCTCATAGTTCTAGCCGACCTGTGACAATGAGACTGTCACAGATCGGCTCAGTAGGTCGGGAGGTGAGCGAACACATGCCGGTGTTCGCTCACTTCTCGATCCTGTCACGGCTCTCTGCCGTGACAGGGGAGGGGATGGATTCCCCCCTCCCTGCTCTGATCCACCAGCATCTATGGGGAAAAGCCCTGACCCCATAGTTCTCCTTTAAAATGTTGGTAGAGGAGCATATTCTACTGGTTTAGAAAAACAGTTATCTGTAAATATTAAAGAAATTCTAATGCTAGAAATGCAAACAAGCTTGGATAATTAATGGACAGTACGTGTTAGATGAACATTCAACACGTAACCTCAGAGTGTTAGTGTTAAAAGACAAGTTAATCTTTGGTCAAAGTGTTTTAAAGGAAACCTGGCATGTAGGAAATATGTGGGCTGCTGCTGCTGAGCTCCTACAAATGCTAACTGCCTGCCATATTGATCCTGAGGCTTTATTACTTTCTGTGTCACTGATCAAGAGCAAGTAAACAGCACGTAAAAACAGAAATCTTGATGTAGAGATAATTACTGTAAGGAGGTTAAATTGTGGAAGAACAGGAAGAGATTTCTCCAAACCAAGGGAAATTTCGCTTGTAGTTGTCACCAGAACAGATTTCTCTTTTGAAAGATTTCCCCTTCCCTTCTGTTCCTTTGACAACTCCAAAAGTATGGATTTCCCCACACTTTGTGTACTGGAGACAATGGTCGCCAGTAGGGTTGCACAGATACCAAGTACAGTACTCGGTACAAGTACGAGTACATGTACCGATACTTTTGAGCTCCAAGACTAGACTAGAGAAAAATTCAAAAATTCGGAGGCAGCTGTCATTTGTAAGAAGCACATGGAGCTCCTGGGATTTGTACATCTCTTTTTTAATGTACGATTTTTGTTTTTATAAATATAAATAAAGGGATGCACAGATACCAGTTTTGCGAGTATGAGTACTGGTACTTGCGAGTATGAGTACTGATACATTTTTGTTTATTGTCATGTGACAGTTTTTCTAAATCAATACAGCCTAATGGTTTCAGGACAGTGGTAGAGTGCCAGTGCCAGGTCCCATCTGCAACCGCTGCAACCCTGGTAGTTCTCATGAAAATGCCAAGTATTTGCACTGGTACTCGAAAAGTATCTGTGCATCTCTAGTCGCCAGGATGAACAGTGGAGCTGTATCTCTCCAGAAGTGACACAGACAACAGTAAAGACCTGACAAAGGTTCTTCTAACCCTAAAACCTTAAAAAAAAGTTTTGGGTGCGCATTATGATTCCTCATTTTGTATACAGAGGTAAGCTCACTGTTATAACGTTGTATGTGTGTATTCAGGTACAATTCTTGGACACATGAAGCAAGGTCAAGACATGGAGTCAAATCAAAAGAATGTGCGTTTGGCATACAATCTGTTTTCTGATGATCCAAATAACTAATCTAAAGCCTAAAGGTACCATTATGAAAAAAAAAATCTCACAAAAACACTCTCCAATTAAGGGACATTTATCTGTTAATTTTCTCCATTGTATATATTATATATACATCCCATCTTTCTGACATGAGAAACAGGAATAAAGAGCATAATGTATGTTGGCAATGGACACCCCTGCCACACTTCCATTTATGTGGACCATTAGGAATTTATGTGTCAAAAATGACTGGTTGAACCCCAAATGGATTTTTTTTCACCGTTATTTTTCCTTTATACTGGTTTCTCTAAATAGCAAACAAGAAAATTAAGAGACTACCGTATTTGCTGGCGTATAAGGCCGGTGTATAAGACAGAAATCAGAAGATCTCGCTGCACTCCTTACCGAAGAAGACAGACCCATACAGATGGGTGGGTGCTTGTAGTGACCACGGATGGCACCGTGAGAAGATCAGAAAGAAAATAACGTTACCAGCACTCCAAAGTATAATCAAGCAATAGTCCATTTATTGGTACAATGCCATTCAAATGCATTTGTATTATATTTGTAGATATATGTATTGTAATCTTCAGGGTGGTTGAGACCAATAGCCAGCCCTAACTTAATAATCAAACAGTCTTTAGTTTGCAAAACTGGTGAAATAAAACAGCTCGTCTTCAGCAAAAGACAAAACAAATAGCACTTCTGTTCAGTACGAATTACTCAGTGGCTCACCGCCTCAGTAAGTTTGTCCAACACCTGGGTTAGAGTCCGAGCTGGCTCCAGGAGGTTGAAACACAGGCCCAGGCGCCCAGCAGCAGTGTCTCAGCATTCAGCAGTCCATAGCTTAGCACAGCCATCTGCCCAGCTTCAAAACACACCTCACAGACCACTGCAGGCTGGCTTCCTGCGCTCTTTAAACCACTCTTAGCAGGTGGGTGAACCCTTACCATTAAAAAACCAGTTTTAACATCCCTGTTAAAAGGGACCATTGCCTAAATAGCAGGGAAACTGTCCATCCAGGACCCATTCCTGGTGTCCTGCACAATATATATATACACAGTACTGTGCAAAAGTTTTAGGTAGGTGTGAAAAAGTGCTGTAAAGTAAGAATGGTTTCAGAAATAAAAGTGTTAATAGTTTATTTTTATCAATCAACAAAACAGAAAGTAAATGAACAGAAGAGAAATCCAAATCAAATCAATATTTAGTGTAATCACCCTTCGCCTTTAACCACTTGCCGTCCGCCCATAGTAAAAAAACGGACGGACGGCACTGCAGCAGACGGCAATTTTTTTCTGCTCGCGGGCGGGCTAGCGGGCACGCACGGGCAGAAAAGACCCGACCATTGCACACACCCGTTACCGGGTGTTTTACATATAGGCGACTAGCGGCTCCATAGCCGGCCGATCGTCTATATGTGCTCGTTCGCACGGCTTAATGTCAGTCAAAGTACCGCAGCGCTGAATACTGAAAAATGGCCTGGATCGGAACGGGGTTTAACACCGCGGATGTCAACTGGTTAAAATAGGGATGCACCGGTTTTTCGGTATCGGGTACGAGTACCAATATTTATTTTTCGGTACTCACCGGTACCGGTACTTACGGTAGCATGGAGCCGGCTTTCCAGCCAATCAGGAAGCCGGCCAGCCAATCCTAATTGGCCGGGAAGCCGGCTCAGTGCTGATTGGCTGGGAAGCTGAGTTCCTGGCCAAACAGTATGGAGCTGGCTTCCAGGCTAAACAGCATGGAGCCGGTTTCCCCGGCCAATCAGGAAGCCAGACAGCGAGCCATTAACCCTGATTGGCCAGGAAGCCAGCTCCATGTTTCCTCGTGGCACTGCCGGTCAGAGAAATATCCCTCTGACCAGAAGTTCCGGTATAGGGATAAGTATCGGAGCATTTGGGAGAGAATGAGTACTCACCCAAATACTCGTGCATCCCTAACATATATATGCTCAAAAAAAATTAAAGGACCACTTTGAAAACACATCAGATCTCAACGGGGAAAAATATCAGGCTGGATATCCACTGTATGCTGGACTGGGTAATGCGTTAGGAACGAAAGGCTGCCACATCATTTGATAGAAATGAAAAATTATCAACCTACAGAGGTCTGAAATTTCTTTGCAGCAACTCAAAATGGTACTCATTAGTTTGTATGGCCCCACATGCTTGTACTGTATGCATGCCTGACAACGCCGGGACATGCTCCTAATGAGACGACGGATGGTAAACCTGGGGTATCTCCTCCCCAACCTGGCAGCGTCGGATGGTCCGAGACAAATGTCCCATAGGTGTTCTATTGGATTCAGCTCAGGTGAGCTTAGAGGCCATTCAATGGTATAAATTCCTTCATCCTCAAGGAACTGGCTGCATACTCTCGCCACAATGGGTCCAAAGATTTCTTGTATATATATATATATATATATATATATATACACACACATACATACATACATACACATGCATACACACACACACACGATCAAAAGTTTTAGAACACCCCCATTTTTCCAGCTTTTATTGAAATGTAAGCAGTTGAAGTCCAGTGAATAACCTGAAATGGTACAAAGGTAAGCTGTAAACAGCCAGAGGTGAAAAAAAAAGTTTAGGTTAACAAAAACTGAAAAATAATGTACATTTCAGAGTTATAGATAAAGGCTTTTTTAAGGGAAGTAATAGGTTAACAACTTACAGTTGTTCTGCTGCAATATAAATAAATTAAGCTCTAAAAGTTTATGCTAACAATTCCTAAAAGTGTCCCAACTTTTGTTTATTAGTCACAAGCCCTCTGTCTATATAAAAGCAGTGTTGGAACAGACTGTGTTACTGCACCCTCTTAAGCAATATTTGGACAGTAATGTACTGCAGGCAGTAATATATTGCTCTCAAAATGGCGAGAAAAAGGCTATAACCCTTAAAAGTGTAGGTCTTTCCTTTAGAGAAATTGCAAGGAAAGCCAAGGTGTCAGCGAGTACAGTTTTGTACACCATCAAAAGGCACTTGGAAACTAGAGGAAACTCTGACAGGAAGAGGTCTGGCAGACCCAAACCCACAACAGAATCAGAAGACAATTTTCTGAGAGACAACAGCTTGCGTGACAGGCGGCTCACAAGGCAAAAGCTTAAAGCACAGCGTAACACTGATCAAAGTAAGCAAGTCTCAGTTTTAACTGTGAAGAGAAGACTTCGAGCTGCAGGTTTGACAGGTCAAGTGGCAGTAGGAAAGCCACTGCTAAGATGGCATAATAAAAAGAGGTTTGCCTGGGCTATGAAGCACAGCCAGTGGACTACAGAAGACTGGAAGAAGGACTGGTGAATAAAAATTTGAGCTATTCGGTTCATCACGGAGGATTTTTGTACACGGTTGGGTAGGCGAAAAGATGGTTCCTCAGTGTGTGACACCAACTGTCAAACATGGAGGAGGAAGTGTAATGGTCTGGGGCTCTTTTGCTGGATCCAGAGTTACAGAGTGAATGGTACCCTAAACCAAAACTACTACCACAGCATTTTGCAGTGCCATGCAATATCCTCTGGTGTATGCCTAGTTGGTCAGGGGTTCATCCTACAGCAAGATAATGGCCGAAAACATACCTCCAGGCTGTGTCAGAACTACCTTAGAAGAAAATAAGATGGTAGGCTTCAAATCATGGAATGGCCAGCACTGTCTCCAGATTTAAACCCCATCAAGCTGGTTTGGGATGAATTGCACAGAAGGGTGAAAGCAAAGCACCCTGCAAGTGCAACACATTTGTGGGAACTTCTGCAACAGTGTTAGGAAGATTGTTCTGAACAATATTTGATTTTCGCAGTAGAAAGAATGCCATGATTGCGATCGGCTGTTCTATCTGCAAAAGGTGGCTACTCTGAGGAGTCAAACATTTAAAATTACATTTTATGGCCTGGATGGGAAGGGGGTTTAACACCGCGGATGTCAACTGGTTAAAGAAAATGATTCCATGATTTCATTTGGATGTCCAATTGTTTATTTGTTCTATGCTTTATTTTCAGAGTATATTGAGACATTGCACTGCATACATTTAAAAAAAAAAATGGAAAAATGCAGGTGTTCTACAACTTTTGAAAGGTAGTGTGTATATATTTTTATTTTTTCACCCATAAACGAGAGGCTTTACAAAATCAATTTGTATTGAAAAAAGAGAAGGTGGCAAAATTTAACTAGGTGGTTCTCTAGGTAGCAAAATATGTGACAGGTCCTCTTTATGGAGACATCAGGGGTCTCCAAGACCCCTGTCACCTAGGAACCCCCAAAAGAAGCTGATGAAGCACAGATCTGCTCCATCAGCTTCTGAAGCTGGAGAGTGACACAAGAATGCGGAAGTAATGTAAAATAAAACACTTCCGCATTCTTGCAGCGGAGAGGGAGCTTGTGTACCGATCTCCCTCTGATCCCCTGTGACACAGGCACCATGCTGATCCCGGGCTCGCACAGCGGAGCCTGGGACCAGCGGGACAACGGCGGGGGGACGACCGCGGAGGGGGGGAGACACACCGATCGTTACCCCATACAAGCGATCCGCCGGCTCTATAGCCGGCGGATCGCTTGTATGTTAACAGGCATCGCTGCCTATTTTTAAATATCTGGCATTTCCCACTCGCGCGTCAAGGGGGCGTGCCTGAGCGTACGTCTAAAGCCCGCTCAGATCTAGAGAGCTCCCGGCCGGCCTTTTCTTTTACAACGGCCAGCCGGGAGGTAGTTAGGCGTTGTTCATATAAACTAGTCTTTGTGAAATCTCAGAAATACAATAACCATTTCTGTGAAAAACTCTGCTTATTCAGCCCAGCCCTGTCCTACATATGTAGGCCAGGGCTGGACCAATCCCCAGAGCCAGGTGGCCAATGTTCCTTAAAAATTACAGCTGGATCCTAACTTTTGAGCTTTTCTCTAGTCGTCAATGGTTCTGCCTTCTAAAAATCCTGCAGATTCCTGAATTGGACATACTGGCTTCTGAATTCCATATTAACTTGTCCAACCCTGATCTAAGCAGATATACAATATAAAAAAAGCACCTGTGTTTGGGCATTCTACAAAATTATATAGCTGATGCCATTAACCAACAGCAGGCATCCTGAGCTGGAGATTTTAGCAGTTCTGAGAATATGGACTACTGCAAACGCGACCCACTGTCACTTTTAGTATGTTCTTTCAGTTTACTTTTTCTGTGTATTTGCAATAATATTTGCGTAGGTTAAATTTTTCATGTACCTATCACTAGATAGGCAGAGCCAGCTGTCACTCACGTAGCTGGGTGGATCTCGACAGCATTGCTGGGATCCAACCCGGCTGCTGCGCTCTCAGTATATAGCGAGCTGTAGCTTGCTATATACTGAGCTTTGGGTCACGGGAGGACACTAGTATATGTCTTAAGAAAAATATGGTATAAAAAGGTTACCCCATAGTTCTCTTTTAAGCATAGCATTCTAAAAAAAGCAGGTCTTGCAAAACAGCAGAACATTTTAAATAAAGCAGGAATGTTAGGGAATACACCTCTACATATGACTCAGCAATTAAAGGGCCAGTCCATCTAAAAGAGATAACCATAGCTATAGGTAGACCCAGGTGAGCTGAATTAGTGCCCCTCTACCATTATATCATGAATACTTAACAACAAGCGCTCCCTGCCATATTTCCCCATACTGTTCCTATCTATATTGGAGTTTTGGTTGCCCCTGCCCACCTTTATGTGTCCCAGCTACTCCTGTCACATTTTCCAAAATAAGTAGTATCTAACAAGGACAGTGGCACACCCTTGTAATGTCTACAGCAGGTGTGATGGACCAGCACTCAAGCACTGAGTTCTCAACAACAGACACTGAGTAATGTAACAAACTGTCAAGCTGTTTCATCTCTCCAGATTCCACCAAAAACGGAAATGTTAAATTCAGGTGGACTTACTGTTTGCCTATAGATTTTTGAAAACTCCAGCCAAAAATAAAAATGAGCAGCCCATTTAAAGTTAAAATATCAAAACTGCATTATTTTTTACTGCATTATTCACCTTAAATCCAGAGATTTCCCTTGCAGTTATTTTTTTCTGCCAGCAGATATCCTCGATCAGTTGGCCAGCATCATTTAACCCACTTGCTCTGAGCCCAGGTTATCCTGGACCTAACCCAGCCTGTGACACGTCAGTGAAAGGAGAAGCAGCACAGTGATGAGCTCGTCTCTTTTACACTTTGCTTTTTCATCCTTTTGGCATGCTTTTTGTCAGCACGTGAACTGCTTGGTTCATTGTGCTGCTTTTTCCTCTCTCATTCAAGCCCTGTTGTACAGGGACTGCAAGAGGTTGGTACTAGGTCAATTGTTTTACATAATCTCAGGCGCTGGCTAAGAACAGTCAACAAAGGGTGACTGACACGCTGGGCAAATTAGCCACGCTGGGCAATTATCACCTTAAGTCTGTGGCAAACTTAAAGTAAACTTGTGGGATCACTTGAAGGTAAAGAAGGCCATGTTTGCATTAGTTCCAATATATAAGTCCAGCTGGGCTTACATATTGGTATGTCATGATTGGTGTTCTTTTAGCATCAGTCCACAAAAATACTTTGTGGCGTTAACACACAGGCAGCAAAACAGCTTTTGGGACAATGCCATACATGTTTATAGAAAAATTGCAAAAAATTGCAGATGATTAGTCTCCACACTTTATTTCACCATTTGCAGCGGTCTATCTTCTAAAATAAAAAGCCACAGAGTATGAGAAACAGATGTCAAGGGAAAAAGCAGCAGCTACCTCATGTGCAAATTTGGTGTTAACCACAGATTGGCAATGTATCACACAAGGCCTTGACACTAAGTAACGTGGCATAATTCCGTTGTTAGGGCTCAAATAAATGTATTCTAATAACATTTCTGTACTGTGCCCAGTCTCTTTTTTTACATTAACAATGTGTTTGACTGCCAGAGTGAAAGAATAATATGTGCCATTGACATTTGCCATTGTTTAGTGTTCATATGACTTATGGGGCAATGGACATTCTACCGGTAGTGCTGTGGAATGACTTAAAGCGTATGTAAACCTATTAACAAAATTGAATACATTCCAGTTTTACCAGTCCTAAAATGTGGTGACTGCATAGTTTTTTTTACAATTTTCTTACCTCTATAACACACTTCTTGTTCTAGGGTGACAACGCTCAATCTGTATATTTATATTTATTATTATTATTTATATAGCGCCGACAATTTACGCTGCGCTTTACATGCAGCTCTTTAAGTGCATATTCACATCAGTCCCTGTCTTTAAGGAGCTTATAATCTAAGGTCCCTATCTTACATGCATACATACAGGGCCAATTTAGACAGAAGCCAATTAATCTTCCAGCATGCCTTCAGAGTTACAATGTGCATATATATATATATATATATTGTGACAGGGAGAGGTTGAAAAGGGCAGCTTTCCCTGGCTAGGAAAGGGTTAAGCCTGGCCCAACAGGTAAACCTCCTCTCTCTCTATTAATTAGCCTGCACCTGATAGTGACTGAGAGGGGGAGAGAGCTCAGAGCGAGATCCAGGCTGCACTGGATGGACACGGACTGGAGAGTGTCGGCATATCTGGGGAATAAGGTCTGCCAGAACAAGTGTGTGTATTGGACTGTGGTTTTTGTTAAGTTATACTGGAAGCTGGAATAGCCGCTCCAGTAGGACGTAGTGAGGGACACTACTGTTTAGTTAGCCTCCTAAGGTGGAGTAGGCCTTTTTATTTGTGTTACTTTTGAGTTCTGCTGGAAATTGTTTGTTTAAAGGAGACTTTTACGTTGCATGCAATAAAGCTGCATTTATTGCCAATACTGATTAAAGACCAGTGACTTTCCTACAAGTGGTGTCAGAAGTGGGATTCATTGTTGTACCGGCCAATTTCTCACAGTGGCCTTAAAGGTACAGGACCCAGAGAATGGAGGATATTGTGAAAGCCCTGATACAAGCTGCCACAGTGCAGCAAGAGACTAACAAACAGGGTGAGAGAGCTCCCAAATGGCCTCTGGGAGTGGGTCACTCAGGGAAACCCCCTGGACTGTGATAGCATGGTCCCACAAGTAGAACGTATCTGTCTGCCAATTACCCGAAAAGTGCTGGATTACTCTCACTCTCATCTTCTGGGGGGACACTTGGGGGTGGAGAAAAAACAAGAACGGGTGCTCAGGAGGTTCTTTTGGCCTGGGGTATATGAGGGGATTAAAAGGTATTGTGCTTCTTGCCCAGAATGCCAACTGGCATCTCCAAGACCGAAGTTGAGAGCCCCATTCATACCTCTCCCCATAGTCGATGTCCCTTTTGAGAGGATTGGCATGGACCTAATGGGTCCCTTAGAGAAAACAGCTCGAGGGCACCAATACATCCTTGTCATCCTCGACTATGCCACCAGATACCCTGAGGCCATCCCACTAAGCAAGGCTAATGCTAAAAATATTGCAAAAGAGTTGGTTCAGATGTTTACACGGGTGGGGATACCAAAGACATTCCTCACGGACCAGGGGACACAGTTTGTTTCCCGTATTATGAAAGAGCTATGTCAGCTATTTAACGTACAGACCCTGAGAACGTCAGTGTACCACCCCCAGACAGACGGGCTGGTGGAAAGGTTTAACCGGACCCTAAAGGGGATGTTGAGAAAAGTTGTTAGCAGGGATGGGAAAGATTGGGACTTGTTGCTTCCTTACCTGTTGTTTGCAGTTCGAGAAGTTCCCCAAAGTTCTACGGGCTTCTCCCCATTTGAGCTTCTATATGGTAGGCATCCCAGGGGTATACTGGATGTCCTAAAGGAAACCTGGGAAGAACAGGGAGTAACTGGGACCAATGTGCTCCAGTACGTTGAAGATATGCGGGTGCGTATGACTCAGATTGCTCCTCTTGTTCGCCAGCATATGGAGCAGGCGCAGGGGATGCAGAAGTCCTACTATGACCTGAGAGCCACAGTGAGACAGTTTGAGAGGGGGGACAGAGTAATGGTTCTAGTACCCACCGCAGAAAGCAAACTTCTAGCACAGTGGCAGGGACCCTATGAAATTTTGGAAAAAATGAGCCCAGTAAATTATAAAGTTAGTCAGCCAGGACGCCGGAAGAAGGAGGCTGTGTTCCACATAAACCTTCTTAAGCTATGGAGGACTAGAGAGGCCTGCGTGGCCACAGTGGGTGACACCAAGCCTGATCCGCTGGCTCCTAGACCTTCAGTGACAATCTCTCCAGAGCTGACACCTGAGCAAATAGAGGAGGCTAGAGGCTTGGTTGAGAAGAATAGAGATGTCTTCTCCCCCAACCCTGGACAAACCCGAGAGATTACCCATGATATTGTTACAGAACCAGGGGTGACTGTAAGGGTGAAATCATACCGCATTCCGGAGGCAAAAAGGGAAGCTGTAAGGGCTGAAGTCAAGAAAATGCTTGAGCTTGGAGTAATAGAGGAGTCTCACAGCCAGTGGTCCGGCCCCATTGTTCTAGTGCCTAAACCTGATGGGTCTGTCAGGTTCTGTAATGACTTCAGGAAGTTAAACGAGGTGTCTAAGTTTGACGCCTATCCCATGCCTAGGGTGGATGAACTAGTAGAGCGACTAGCCAAAGACAGGTTTTTCTCCACTTTAGACCTGACAAAGGGATATTGGCAGATCCCATTGACAAAGCGTGCCCGGGAGAAGACAGCCTTTGCCACTCCTGATGGCCTGTTCCAGTACAGGATCATGCCTTTTGGCCTCCATGGAGCCCCAGCCACTTTCAAAAGATTGATGTATAAGCTGCTCAGGCCCCACACCAAATATGCCGCCACATACTTGGATGTGTGATCATTCATAGCCCAGACTGGGAAAGCCATCTGGACAAAGTGCAGGCAGTGTTCGACACTTTTAGAAGAGCGGGACTGACAGCCAACCCCTCTAAATGTGCCTTGGGCCTAGCTGAGGCTAGATACTTGTGTTATCTGGTTGGCAGAGGACTCGTTAAACCGCAAATGAACAAGATAGGAGCTATACAGAGCTGGCCCAGACCGCTGAGGAAAAAACAGAGGAAAGTCAGAGCCTTTTTGGGGATTGTAGGCTACTATCGGAGGTTTATTCCTCACTTTGCTACAAGGGCTGCTCCGCTCACTGACCTTATTAAAGCCAGAAGTCCAGACACGGTAAAGTGGAACAGCGAGGCTGAGGAAGCCTTTGCTGGTCTGCGGGCAGCGCTTTGTGCCCAACCTGTGCTTGTGACTCCCGACTTTAGGAAGGAGTTCTTTCTCCAGACTGATGCCTCAGAGGTGGGTTTGGGTGCAGTTTTGTCCCAATATGTGGGTGATGAGGAACATCTTGTTCTATATTTGAGTCGGAAGTTGTTACCTCGAGAACAGCGCTATGCCACAGTGGAAAAAGAGTGTTTGGCGATTAGGTGGGCAGTAGAAACACTCCGATACTATTTGTTGGGTAGACGGTTTACCCTGGTCACAGACCATGCTCCGTTAAAATGGATGCACACCAACAGGGACAAGAACGCTCGGGTCACAAGATGGTTTTTGTCCCTACAGCTCTTTACTTTTGTGGTGCGACATAGGGCAGGTCTCCTCCACAGTAATGCAGATGCTCTGTCCCGAGTACATGGGTTTGCAGAGGTGGCCGCTTCCCACGCTGGTGTTAAGCTGGGGGGAGGATATGTGACAGGGTACACGATTCTGTGTATGTCAGTGAGAGGTTGAAAAGGGCAGCTTTCCCTGGCTAGGAAAGGGTTAAGCCTGGTCCAACAGGTAAACCTCCTCTCTCTCTATTATTAGCCTGCACCCGATAGTGACTGAGAGGGGGAGAGAGCTCAGAGCGAGATCCAGACTGCACTGGATGGACACGGACTGGAGAGTGTCTGCATATCTGGGGAATAAGGTCTGCCAGAACAAGTGTATGTATTGGACTGTGGTTTTTGTTAAGTTATATTCATCAAACAGCCAAACATGAAAACGCTTTAGCCATCTCTGCGTGTGGGTTGGGAATATACCTACTGAAACATGCGGAATGCCACCTGCCTAATTGCTTGATAATATGGGCAGGTACCCCGTGTTGTGAGGCGGCAGAGGCTGCACCTATGCGAAACACACACACACATATACATACACACTATATTGCCAAAAGTATTGGGACAACCCTCCAAATCATTGGATTCAAGTATTCCGTGAAATTTCCTTGCTACTAAATATTCCACGTTAAACTGGTAGTGGTATTATAACAAAGTGGAAGCAACTGGGAAATACAGCAACTCAGCCACTAAGTGGTAGGTCACGTAAAATGACAGAGCGGGGTCAGTGCGTGCAGAATCGCATAGTGTGCAGAAGTCGCCAACTGTCTGCAGAATCAATAGCTACAGACCTCCAAACTTCGTGTGTCCTTCAGATTGGCACAACAACAGTGCAAGAGAGCTTCATGGAATAGGTTTCCATGGCCGACCAGCTGCACCCAAGCTTTACATCACCAAGTGCAATGAAAAGCGTTGGATGCAGTGGTGTAAGGCACGCTACCACTGGACTCTAGAGAATTGGAGACGTGTTCTCTGGAGTGACGAATGACGTTTCTCTTTCTGGCAATCCGATGGACGTGTCTGGGTTTGGCGGTTGCCAGGAGATCGGTACTTGCCCGACTGCATTGTGCCAAGTGTAAAGTTTGGTGGAGGCGGGATTATGGTGTGGGGTTGTTCTTCTTCAGGGGTTGGGCTTTGCGCCTTAGTTCCAGTGAATAGAACTCTTAAGGCATCAGCATACCAAGACATTTTGGACAATTTCATGCTCCCAACTTTGTGGGAACAGTTTGGGGATGGCCCCTTCCTTCCTTCCAACATGACTGTGCATCAGTGCACAAAGCAAGGCCCATAAAGATATGCATGAGCGAGTTTGGGGTGGAGGAACTTGACTGGCCTGCACAGAGTCCTGACCTCAACCTGATAGAACACCTTTGAGATGAATTAGAGCGGAGACTGCGAGCCAGGCCTTCTCGTCCAACATCAGTACCTGACCTCACAAATGCGCTTCTGGAAGAATGGTCATACATTCCCATAGACACACTCCCAAACCTTGTGGACGACTTTCCTGAAAGAGTTGAAGCTGTTATAGCTGCAAAGGGTGGGTCAACTCAATAGTGTATCTTTTAAGGTAAAGCACTGTCACCCTAGGACAGGAAGTGTTTTAGGACTACAAAATACCTCCTAATATCCGTTTCTCCAAAACATTAAGGATTCTGTTTTCCAAAACAATAGCTGGGAACAATGTACCTGATAAGAGTGCAGCACAGGAATATTGGAAGCTAACAGCAGGCAGGATTTCCAGCAGAGTCAGCAGGTATTTTTTTTTTGCATTTATTAAACAGATATAACAAAACACTTTCAATAGCATATTTAACAAACCAAAAGAGAGAAGTGTATTGTTTGGGTTTACATACATTTAAAATGCAGCTCCATATTTTAAATGAACTTTCTGTGAAGAGTGCTTAATAGATACACGATAGTTTTCACCAGTGCAATGATTTTCCCTTTTTTTTCAGATAAATTTCTCTTTTTGCCTGTACACAAACCGATCTATAATTATTTAATAATTTAAACCTTTTGCGTCTGAATAACTATATCTGAAAGCAATACCTTTATTGGAACACTAACTATATCAAAAACTGTTGGTCTACTTTCCTACATTACATTGTTTTAACCACTAATATTTGAAAGCAACCCTATTGCTATGGACAATTTATTAGTGCAACGCAACCTTGTAAATACTTACCTCTCCCCACCACTGAACACTGCCCCGATCCTAAGAAATGTTTCCTCTGAAATCCACTGGCAAACCTACACTTCTGGGAGTGCTGTCTGTGTCTGTGTCCAGAACTGCTCATCTGCCCCTAGCCACAGGTAATTGATCTTAAGGTGCCCATACACCTTACGATTATTCGTAAGACAATCGTAAGGTGCATGGGTAGTGTGCAACTGCCACTACTGTACAATCATATGACTTATGTCTTTCCTGCATGTTCGGAAACTTCAGTCGATCGCACGATTTTCGCAAGGTTGGTGGCGTTTCCATAAGTCAAAAGTCGTACGATTAACACTGCTCATGCACAAACGAAAATACGTGCGGTCGATTACTGCAATTCGTTTAGGTGTTTTTTTAACCATAGCTGATTGAACCTTGCGATAATCGGGGCAGGATGGAGCCGCCGTACGACAATCGTATGACGGTTCGATCGGACGAAAAGTTTTGTACGATAATCGTAAGGTGTATGGGCACCTTAAGTGTTCAGATGCAGATACCCACAGACAGTGACAGCTTGTCATTGATCTGTACCGGCTTTCAGTCAGCAACTGGAGGTAAACACAGGGTCGTGCCTGCCTCAAATACGCTGATCTGGACAGTGAACAACCTTGCACACCTGTGTAAATGAACCCTTAAGAGGGCTTCCGAATGAAGAAGGGAAAGTGACTTCAGTGCTGGCTGTAACTCCCTCATAGGAACGGACCTAAATTGGGCTTCAGCCTGTGGTGGAGCTACAGCAATCACCAACAGAAATAAAAATTGCATTCTATTTGTAAACTCCTACACATTTGATTGAGACCAAGTGTGATGTGCACTGGGTCCCCAGCGATGTTTAACAATCATTTTAATCTTCTAGCGTGACTTCTTCATTAAAATCTTTTGGTCCCAGTGGCAGCAGTCCCAAGGACACATAATGAGGTAAGAAGTGTTCAATGGACACAAATACAACAAACACAGCAATAAAAACCCGACAAGCTTTTTACCGTTACCTTATCTATCCCATAAAAAACAAATTGGGCTGCATGCACATCAAAATGGCTCCAGCTTTAAGTTTTATAAATAAAAAAATAAATAAAATAAAAGTGGATGTACAGCCAAAACTTTTTTTAGTTTTGAATACAGTAGGGAAAGGACAAAACCCCTGTCAGTTGATTTTCTTTGCTGTGTTACATCAGGATTTTTTCCCTTCCTTTCTGTCCCAGAGACAAAACAAAAAGTGAGAATTTATTGCCAGTTAAAGAATTACCCTTACCTGTTTCCCTGGTGACAAATGTAAAATTATGGATTTCCTACAAACTTCTGCTCTATGGAGCACTGTAACAAGAACAGAAAGTAAAGGATGATCCAAAACATATAGGGTCTACGGAGCAGTAACCCAGCCAGCTTTGACAGGGGTTCTAATTCTTCCCCACTCTATCCAAAACTAAAAAAAAGTTTGGCTATAAACACTTAATTGCAAAATATCTGTAATATCCTATCTGCTTTTTACTTCCATAAAAACAGACAACATAAACAGAAAAACGAGCCTCTTTAAGGACAGCAAGAACTATTTTAGCAGATGCCCTAAAGCAATAGTTAAAGGCGGCTGTACAGACTGCGTCTCATTCAGACACACAAGACGAGAAAACAACTCTCGTCTTGGTCACAGAAAATTGTCGGAATTAGCAGTAGGATCCCCAGTCTCTGGAGTGACCTTCATACTATGCTTCTTTTTCAGCCCATACATAAAAATAACACAAGTAGCTATTTGAGTAGGAGAAGCCATAAAGAGCAATTACGACATTTCTTGGTATCAGCACCTTCCTCCTGTGCAGCCCAAAATAAGCAACCAAGAATATAATTATTTTTGTTGGCCTAAGAAAGCAAAATGGGCCATGCAAGGGTTAATCAAGAGAGAGGTGCTCCTTGGAACTTTAGCATGGAAGGGATGAATGGAGAAGCACTGTGAGCAAATCTGGCTTGGCGACTCATTCTCCAATGCCGTGGTCGCTTGCTTGGCCCTCGGAAAAATGTGTTTCTCGCTTTTCCTTCAGGAACAGACGTCTCGTTGTGCTGAGACCGGCAGTGCTGCTGAGAGAAAAATGTCTCCCCTCGGATGCTGCAGACAAAGAATAACACTGCTCCCTCCAGACCAAACAGCAAGCCTTTGGTGTCAGACAGAGGTATGTGTTGTTCAGGGGTGATGTTTAGACACTCGTGGATGATGAGAGGAAACCGTCTCCTCGTTTCAAGGTATAAACATGACAGAATTAGCATTCTTGATTGCGCAGGCTCTTCCCAGTAGCTGGTCGAGCAGCCTGTACAGTTATGCTATTGGACAGGAATATTACATATTTCAGAAATATATAAATTTAGGCCATGAGTAACATCTGCCTTTAAGTAACAGTTAAATTTTTCTAAACTAATACAGAACATGTTAAAAGTATTCATACAGGAAGTTAAACTGTTGCAATGAATTGTACAGCAATTTGATCATGTATTAAGAAAAACAGGTGACAACAAACCGTCATCTCCAAGAGAGTAGTGATGGGCCGAACACACCCGAGTTCGGTTCGAGTTCGAACTTTAGAACATGGAAAAAGTTTGAACTCGAACTTCAAACTCAATAAAAGTCTATGGGACCAGAACTCTGAAAATCAAATGTCCCCTGTTTGAAGGCTTATATAAAGTTATTGGCCATAAAAAGGGTATGGGGATTCAAGTTCTGCCCTGTATCAATGAAAAAAACACTTTAAAAATACTGTTTTTAAAGGAGCAGTGATTTTAACACTGCTTAAGGTGAAACAATAAAAATGAAAAATTCCTTTAAATAACCCTTAACCACTTGTCGTCCGCCCGTTGTAAAAAAACGGACGGACGGCACTGCAGCATTGGCGGGTTGTCGTCTCCAGACGGCATCTTTTTTCTGCTTGCGTGCCTCCTAGTGGGCACGCACGGGCAGAAAAGACCCGACCAATGCAAACACCCGTTACCGGGTGTTTCACATATAGACGATCGGCGGCTCCATAGCCCGCCAATCGTCTATATGTGCTAGTTTCCAACATTAAGTTTTTTGAGGTTTCGCGCGCGCACGCAATTTTAAGGCTTGACATGTTTGGTGTATTTTTACCCGACGTGACCCCGTCTTTTATATTTTACCAAAAAATTGGGTAATAAATGTTTTATCATTTAATATAGGGGAAACCGTTTTTTTAAAAAAATTTCGGTAATTTTTCCTTAATATAGTAAAAAAATAAAAACCCCAGTGGTGAATAAATACCACCAAAAGAAAGCTCTATCTGTCCTCAAAAAAGGGTATAAAATTCATTTCAGTACACCGTTGCATGACGGAATAAATGTCAGTCAAAGTACCGCAGCGCTGAATACTGAAAAATGGCCTGGATGGGAAGGGGGTTTAACACCGCGGATGTCAACTGGTTAAACTGCCTGTAGAGTGGCGCATCTGTACGATGTTTAGAACCTGCTGCAGCAAAAAGTGACATTTATAAAAGGAAAAAAAATAAAATAAGCGTGCGGTTCCCCCTTCCAAACAATACCAGACCCTCTATGCCTAGTAGGAATGTTAGAAGGGATCCCATTTAATCAAAAAGAAAAAAAAATGTGGGGTTCCCCCCAAAAGTCATACCAGACCCTAAAGGTCTGGTAGGAATTTTAGGAGGGACCCAATTAAAAAAAAGAAAAAAAAGCGCGTGGGGTTCCCCCTCAAAGTCATATCAGGCCCTTAAAGGAGAACTATGAGGCGAGTGAAAATCACTCAGCCTCATAGTTCTAGCCGACCTGTGAAACTGTCACAGGTCTGCTCAATAGATCAGGAAGTGAGCGAACACATAGCGTCGCTCACTCACTTCTATCCCTGCAGAGAGCCGTGACTGTCATTCACGGCTCCCTGCAGGGATTCCCCCCCCTCCTCTGTCCAATCCTCCAGCGCTGACTGGGGGAACGGGCTGGCACATCTAGCTCTGCCTCTAGATAGGCAGAGCCAGCTGTCAATCCCGCAGATGGGTGGATCTAGATAGTAATGTCGGGATCCGTCCCGGCTGCGGCGTCTCAGTATACCGCGAACTACAGCTGAGCTTGGGGTGACGGGAGAACGCTAGTTTGTGTCCTCCCGTTACCCTTAGGAGAACTATGGGGAAAAACATTGACTCCATAGTTCTCCTTTAAGGGCTGGTAGGAATCTTAAGGAGGAATTCCACCCCCAAAAATGGTGAGGAAAAAACATGGGGTCCCTGCCAAAATTTCCTAACCAGACCCTTGATCCGAGCACAGGCCTGGCAGGGCAGGAAAGGGGGAGGGGCAAGCGTTCCCCTCCCCTCCTATACCAGGCCACATGCCCTCGGCACTGGGAGGATGCTTTTCCAGGGTTGCAGCTGGAAAAGCACCTTGACCTCGTGCTGATGAGGACAAGGTCCTCTTCCCAGAAGCCCTGGGGCGTTGGGTGTGGGCAGGGGGGCTTATTCACATCAGGGTACCCCTTTAATAAAGGGGCACCCAGATGTGGCCCCCCCTTGTGAATGAGTAAGAGGTACTTGTACCCCTACCCGTTCACTAAAGGTTTGAATTACAGTTAAATAAAAAGTCAAGACTTTTAGAAAACAATCCTTTGAAATAAAAAAACACAACAAATGCTTTTGACAATTCCTTTATTGTTAACCCCCCCTCAAAAAAAATGGATCCACTGACATAATCTTAGGGTCAGTCGCGACGTCCATCGTTGTCCACGACGACTCGACAAAATGAAAAATAAATCAATACATAAATATAAAATTTTAAAAACAGGCACCCGCCGACCCGTCTGCTTGTGACGAACTCCCGCCGCAGAATGACATTCTGACAGATGCCGACAAAATATAAACAACTGGGGTGAGCTAGCGGTGACAGCTAGCTAGCTCTGCCCAACTGTTTACATTTGTCTGTCACCTGACAGGACTTAGCTGTGTGAGCTACGATTGGGCATCATTACTTTGCCCAATCTTTGCTCTCACAGTGCACTGTGCTGCGATTGGGTAAAGTCTTGCATTGCTTTACCAAATCAGGGCTTCAGAAAGCACTGTGCCACACGAACTGCCGATGTTCGAGTCCAACAGTTCTTTGACGCGAACATCGAGACCATGTGCCACAAGTTCACTTTAAGAATCAATAGATGCAGGAAGCTGGCCAGCCCTCGATTTAGAGAAGCCAAATTGGTGTTTGCATATCAGTCTACAGTCTGAGCCTTGATTCACCCTTTGAAGCCTCCTTAGGTCTGGCCTCAAGTGAGTAGAAAGGACCTGGACAGCCAAAAAAAGCCTAAAAGCAGCTCTACTGGCTGCTGCCCTAAGGAGCATGATTACTGCAACTGCAAGCATGTAGTGCTGGGTACTCTTGATGGGTAACCGCTCATTTGTACCCGTAAGTACTCATTATAAGACCCGTGGCCACCAATATTAATTAAAAACTTAAAAGACAGCTGTGACCACAAAGATAGGCAACATGGGTATTCAATATGCCCCTAGCCACCATTTAAGAAAGGGGCAAAGTTATTAGCTTATTATCCCTTATTTCCAGGGATCCCAACCTGAAATAAGTCATTTCAGGGATGTGCCCTTCTCATTTCAGGGAGGTGCCCTCTGTCAACCCCCCCCCCATCTCCTCTGGGGGCGGGGGAGGTGCAACAACAAGGAAGAGAGCACCCCCCTGAAATGATGGCAGATAGCAAAGAAGCTAATGCTTCCTCTGCTATCTGCTGGGTTTTTTTAGTGTTCCGACAGCTGCTGCCGTCAGAAAAAATAAACAAGAAAAAATGGCATAGGAAATAATAGCTAGATTGCTATTGGCTGTTTCAATGTGCAAAAGCCAATAGTAGATTAGCTATTGCACCCGCCCTCTGCTGCTGTCAGTCAGCAGGGGTGGACCTTATGGAGAACTTCAGGTCCACCCATGCTGACTGACGGAGGCTGGCGAAAAAAAACAAAAAACCAGACAGCACGGAAAGGTTTACTATGCTAGATCGAGCAGGGTAAACCTTTCCAGGAGAAAATACTTATCTCCCGGGTGTCAGGGAGCCGCTATCTAACAGCGGGAGACTCCCAGAACATCCGGGAAAGTTGAGATGTCTGGGTTACCGGTCACCAATGATAAATAATGGGTACACAAGGAAAAGTTGCTAAGGAAAAGGAAGGAGCCCCATGGAAATCTTGCTATGGTGCTCTGTGATCTGTAGCTACACCCCTGGAATAACCCTTAAGGTACCAGGCCAAATTTGTGTAAACAAATTATTTTAGCATCTATCAATGAAACTGAATGAGTAGATGCCATGACAGTTTTGCTTACACAATCTTGCTATGTACATGGCAACCTTTAAACTTTTGACACCGATATCAACTGCTTAAAAATAAACTTGCACACTTTTACATTCTTATCTCCCCTTATGTTGTGGAAGAAATGTTAGGTGACCATGGAGCTACTAGGCGGGGATGGGAGAAATATATCTTTTTACAAGACAGTTGTCTTAGGCACTCTCAGTAACAGAACTGAACACTACCTTCAGAATTGTTAGGGAAGAGACACCGAGAAAGTCATTTGCTCTCGTGTAAATAGATTTGAGTTGAGTGCTTGCACTGTAAGCTGATAAGGGACACATTTTATACATACGGTTCACTATATGCTGCCAGGCCCTCCTTTAAGTCAGCCTTTAAAAGGACTTCCAATGGATTTTCTCTAAATCCATCTACACACAAATCTTAAGTCTAAATATTCAATGTTGACAGTTAACGAACAAAGGGCCTGTACAAAAGAGACGCAGTCTTGCCCTGCCTTCTTCTGAAACCAGATGACATTAGATGACACGATGCATTACAAAGCGCAGTATGATGTTTCTGTGGCGCGTAACGGAGATTGAAGTCAACTGCATGATTAAGAACAAGTTTGCATATAAAGAAACCCAGACACTTGCCAAAATGATACTAAATTCCACTTCAAAACCTGACATGAACACATCAGTTATTTTATATGGTTAACAAAGTAAAATGTGTAATGCACAATAAAAAGGAGAAATTCAATATAAAGTATGCAGCAATAGTGACTTCTATTTGGGGAGCATACAAAAAGAAGGATTACAGGTTACGTCATACATGGCACCGTTCAGAATAAAACTGTATTGACAAATGCTCAAGTAAAGTAGCTGTAAGACCTAACTGAATTACATTTCATTTGCTAAAACATAGTGTATCATAGACTATTGCCATTTAAAAAAAAAAAAAGATTTCCCATCTCGGAAACTCAGCAATAAGTGAGAGGACATATTTTTAAAGTGAGGGGGAAATACCCTCTTAGACAGTTGTCCCCACCACCACAACTTCCCTCACTCATTGTTCTAGTGAAAACTGTAATATGTTGGATTTCCCATCACTTCCGTTTAGTAACAAAGGCTTTAGATATACTTCAAAGTTTTCATTTTGCTTTACCAATGCAGGGAAAAAATATCTCAACTCTTCCCCTATCCAATAGCGTACATCCACCTTTTCTTTACTCCCATGCCTCTTTGTTCAATTACCAGGAGCAAAGTCAAATACATGGTACTTCCAGGTATGTGTGATCATGTGACAGCACTGGTGCCTTGTGATTGGCTAAGCCCTAGCATGTGGGGATGTGAAGGTGTTCATAGCCCTGTGTAAGTTCTGACAAGACAATTTAGGGCTTACGCAGGACTTTTTTGCCCTGGCAGCCAAAAAAGGTAGCATATGACAGAAGAAATGCGAGTATATTCTGCTTGCTAGGAAGGATGTTGAAGGCAAATCCATCAGTTTAGAACAAAGATAATAAATGCACACTTCTTTTATAAAAGGGAAAAAATAGTAATTCATTTTTTTGCTTTGGAGTCAGTAAAGCATTGCAACCGCGATCAGTGGATCATGGGTGCAATGCTCTGGCTTCTGCAGATTCTCCCTCCCATCTATGTCCCTACATGGTTACAGACATTCACTAACATGGACAGGAGGAAGAATAAATGGACTAAAAGTGCGATGTGACCATGTTTCATGTTACACCTTGAATATGGGTGTAATATGAAACATAGCCTTTAGGTGTCCTGCAGGGGCAAACAAAAAATATTATTATTATTATTAATATTATCATACAGGATTAAGGAAAGCCAACAATTTGCACAGCGCTTTACAAAATGTAGGAGACCGTACATTTACAATACAATTTCAGTACAATAAATTAGGAGGGCCCTGCTCATGAGAGCTTACAATCTAGTAGGAGGGGCACGCGATACAAAAGGTAATAATTGTTTAGGCTGAGTTATTGGAAGAAGTAAAAGGGCAGTTATGTTGAGATGAGATAGGCTTCCCTGAAGAGATGGGTTTTTAAGGATCGCCTAAAAGGTGGGCAGCGTAGGAGATGGGCGGACAGATTGGGGTAAGGAGTTCCAGAGGATGGGGGACACTCTGGAGAAGTCCTGGAGGCAAGCATTGGAGGAGGTAATGAGAGAGCTAGAGAGCAGGAGGTCTTGAGAGGACGGTTTGGGTGATATTCTGAGATGAGGTCAGTGATGTAGGTTGGGGCGGAGTTGTAGATTGCTTTACAAATTGTTGTTAGTATTTAGAATTGTATTTGTTGGGCAATTGGGAGCCAGTGCAAGGATTGGCAGAGAGGGGCGGCAGACACTGAATGGTTGGTAAGGTGAATGAGTCTGGCAGCAGCATTTATGAAATACTGAAGGGGGATAGCCTGCTTAGTGGTAGGCCAACAAGGAGGGAGTTGCAGTAGTCAGGGCAAGAGATAAGGGAGTCAATTAGAAGCTTTGTGGTTTCATTTGTTAAAAAGGGGCGTATTTTAGAAATGTTACGGAGGTTTGAGTCGGCAAGATTTGGATAGTGATTGGATGTGGGCTGAAAGGAGAGCTCAGAGTCAAGGATTACGCGGAGTACCTTGGCTTGATGGGAGGGGTTGACCATAGTGTTGTTGATTCTGATGGAGAAGTTGGGGGAGGGAACACAGAGAGGAGGAAATATTATAAGCTCAGTTTTTGACAGATTGAGTTTAAGGTAGTTTGAGGTTTGAGGTGGTGTGACATCCATGCTGAGATATCAGTAAGTAGATTAGAGATATGTGAAGAGACAGAGGTGTGCTGAGGAGTGGAGAGATAGATTTGGGTGTCATCAGCATAAAGATGGTATTGGAAGCAATGAGAGGCTAATGATTGACCCAGGGAAGAAGTGAAGATAGAGAATAGAAGGGGCCCAAGGACACACCCTTGGGGGACCCCCACGGAAAGAGGAAAAGGGGAGGAGGAGGTAGAATTGTAGGTGACACTGAAGGTGCTCAGAGATAGGTAGGAGGTGAACCATGAGAAAGCAGAGTCTTGAAGGCCAAGGGATTGGAGTTTATTAAGGAGAAGCGTGTGGTCAACTGTGTCAAAGGCAGCAGAAAGGTCTAAAAGTATGAGTATAGAGTAGTGGCCATTGGTTTTAGCAGTTAGTAGATTGTTAGTAAGTTTTAGAAGGGCAGTTTCTATGGAGTGTTGCGGACGAAAGCCAGATTGAAATGGGTCAAGGAGATTGTTAACGGTAAGGTGGTGGCTCAGGCGGTTGTAGACCAGCCGTTCAAGAAATTTGGAGGTAAATGGGAGCAGGGAGATGGGTCTCAAGTTGTTCAGACTGGTCACTAATGCTTGTTTTAGAGGGGTAGAGAGGAAACCATTAGAAAGGGAGAGATTGAAGATGTGAATTAACCCTGCCGCTCCATGTAAACAGTGAGAGGGGAGAGCAGTGCTGTGCTGGAACTCCTGTATTGGAGGTGACAGGTTCAATAAAGAGAACCTGTCACCTCCAAATGCTATCACACAGGGGTTTGTTAGCTCCTATGTGATAGCAAAGTTAAGTTAAAAA
>NW_017307023.1:373264-386100 GCF_000935625.1 Nanorana parkeri | reverse complement strand
ATATATATAAATATATATAATGTTTTTTTGTTTTTTGCTGGTTATTGTGACATGCTAGGGATGTATTAATGCAGACTTGTAAAGCTATGGAAAAGTCAATTTTAGGCTTGGGGCGAACCCAGTTCACCTTAGTTTGCCCAAGCCCACTCAAAACTGTTCGGCACCTCCTTCTCCCCACCCAAGTAGTTGCGGGGAGGTGGGGAATGTCCCTTCCGCAACTGTCGACACAAATTGGTTTGGGAGGAGGGAGTGGCGGTCAGAGTTTTGAGCGGGCTTGGGCCACACAAAGCCCAGCCTCATCTCTACCCATGAATCATAAAGTGGAATGCTCTGTTTAGAGACAAGTAGCTGAAGAGTGCTTAGCAGGTTAATGCACCAAGCACTCACTTTGGCTCTCAAGGATATGAAACCATTTGGAGAAAGCTGGTCAAAGCATGACTGTACACTTCGTCTAAAGAAAAAAAAAACGTTCAAACTGTTTCCAAAGGAACGAAATGATTTGTAGTGTTTTAACACAACCTAATCTGTCTTGCGATAAGGCTGTTTGTAAACCATTCTGTGAGTGAATGTCATTTATCCTAAAGCCTTTTTCCTTTTTGTGACTGCCATTGTATACCTGTAACAGTGTCCATTTATTTCCAGGTATAGCAGACTGGGAAAACACCCAAATGGACCCATTACTTGTGTTCAGGACTCATGGCCTGGTAACATGGGTGTGCCTTCACCTGCCCAGTCATGGTGACTGATATGCTGGTACAAAAGAACACAACTTAGTGACCTGCTGTGCCTCATTAAGTGAGTCAGAAAACTTGGCTATCAACAGAGAGCTGTGGTTGTAACTGAACCATGTTATTCTGCGTAGAGCTGGCTCCAAGCATCAGGTCTCATAGCAAATTAATTATCACAGAAACCAACTGCATGCAGTGACCAGTATATGATAGAATGGAGTCACCCACACATATTGTGTAAAGAACATAAATCTACACCTAGAATATGACAAAATGTTAGAACACTAATGGAACAAGCCACTAAATTTGCAATACTGTTATGCAATTCCTAACTTTTCCAAAAGGGACACCAATCACAATTTTAGTATGCCTTACAAAATAACATGTATTGCAGCCATTATACCCAGTAGTACATAAAGCAATCATTATAATAAATTATACCTATACAAAATAGTGAATCATTTATCAGCCACCAACACAGTAGGTGGCAAGTTCCTTACTGTTCTTTAAAGTATACCCAAAGCTGAAACTTTTTTTATTATTTTGGATGAAGTGGCAAATGGTTAAAGCCACTTCCAGTTCCTTGTTTTCCCATGTATTCCAACTCAAATTTTGAATTTTCACTCCCTTTCAGTCACAGTGACAAATAGAGAGAGTGAAAACAGGGACACAAACAAAAATATAAATCTGACAGGGGTTCTAATCTCCCCCACATTAAAAGAAAGTTTTGGTTTGGTGAGACTTTAATTATTACAAGCACAATTACATACTTTTATCATGTCTTGAAGCATGTTTCATAGATTAGGAAAGGAAAGTACAATACAGCTAATGGAGAAGGTATATTCCTTCTTATTACTGGCAGATTTTTATGTGGAGCTCTCTGTTCCAAAAACATGTAAAACCCCTTGGGTCTTAACGGTCATGATGATCGGTCCTGAAATGTGACTTTGTGACTGCGATCTCACATTCCACAAAGTCAGATAGAAGTGACATTTCAGGACCGAACAGCTGTTTCAGGAGAGATCAGTTCTCCTGCACATATGATCTGTGATGCCGATCTGCCCTGGAACAGCTGAGAAAGCATTGGAATTCTTCACCTTTTGCCGATCACATATTCCACCGCCGATAAACTAGGCGTCATTACGTTAAAATGTGTGACCACATGACCGGTCACACATTCCACCACCGAAAAACTGGGCAGAATTACGTCAAAATGTGTGACCACGTCAGCGGTAACGCATTGTAACACAGTCACAAACTTTGATAGAACACTGGCTGCAGATTGGGTCTGCGCTGTCAGCATATAGCGGGCAATAGCCCACTACATGCTGAGTTTTGGGTCACAGGAGCACATGTCAGGAGGGCAAGATATGTCCTCCTGTGACCCTAAAGAAAACTATGGCAAAAAAGGTTGGGCCATAGTTCTCTTTTAACTACTAAACCAATTCATCCTTTAAACCAGGGATGGCCAAACTGCGGCCCTCCAGCTGTGGTGGAACTACCAATCCCATGAGGCTTTGCAAGATTCTCACAGCCACAGACATGGCTCCCGGAGAGAGATGCTTCATGGGATTTGTAGTTTCACCACACCTGGAGGGCCGGAGTTTGGCCATCCCTGCTTTAAACTAACTCCCAACACTAAAGCATAACCACTTGTTCTATAGACAGATCCTGTGCAGGTACAGTAGCAGGTGTGTCAAACCTTAGCACTTGTGGTGACAGCTCCATGCTGTGTCAAGTTATTAGTACTGAGAACTAAACTATAGTACATGATACAGAAGCACCTTCATGTAGCCAAGCAGCTGCCACATGTATCTGCACATTGAACAACAGAATTATTATTATTTTTTTCCCCCACAAAGTGTTATGGAGTAAATACACAAAAAAAACATCAGTGTCAATGTATAAAAGAGAAAAAACGCAGTTCATAGGCGACATACAGAATCGAAGTTATGGCAAAAGATAATTTGCTTGAAAGTGAACAGTTATAGCGATTATCTAACCACGGAGCACATACTAGATTTAAATGAAACATTCTTTTTTTTTAACTAACCTGGAGGAGCTTTCTTTTTAACACAACTAGAGTTTCTTTTTAACCAGTGCCTAGGCTTTCAGGCATTCAGGTAATGGTATGTCTATCAGAAAAACAAGTATTTATTCCACAGGGTGGCTACCCCCATAAACAGTTTACTTATTATGTAATAAATATAGCCCTTTAATCATCTGATTTCCATTGGTTCTGTTATAGCTTACAGATAAGCAGAGATTAGAAATGTATACAGCAGAATGTACGGAACATGAGAGGAAACAGAGTATAGAAGAAGCGATAACAAGAAAGATAATAGTAACGGAAGAGATAGACAGCCATAGTCTAAATGAAATCCACTATCACTTCTCTCTCTTGGGTTTCACCTGTTGCTGGGTTTTATAAATGTTATTAATCACTTTACAGGTATGACTCATGTGCCCAGGCAGAATAGCCAGACCCAAGGATTCTGGGACCTGACAAAACAAACATTCCCCTTTCCATTTATTCTTTTGTTGCCTATATGAGTTGGAAGCACTCTACAGCACACACAATAACCAGATTATAATTTAAAATGACAACTCTTTCTGTGGTACAAAATAGAAACAAGCTGCACCCCATGCATCTAATTGCTAGGAGCATAGACACAAATGTGAACTGTTGTTGATGGTTTTTGCAACTCCTCTTCCATATGACACAGTGGCAAAGATTTGAACAGGTAAATACAAATAAAAAAATAGCTCCCTAAACAAATACAATATCAATAAACAATATTTATTGCATTTTGTGGATTTCTTTAAAAATAATCAAATTTTTAGACACAACGAGAAAAAGTAAGAATTTGTCTTGAAATCAGTCTTCTCTTGCCTATTTTACAACAGTTGGGAGGGGGAGGGGTAGCACTAGGAACCAAATCAGGCTCTGGTGCATGCACATGTGCCAACAGCAAATGTGTGAACAGAAAGGGCAAAGTGAAGAGGGCTGACGACTACTGCTCCTTCATCATGTAGTATGCAGGCTGGGATGGGAAGGCGACATCACCCCTTTCCTTAAAGCTTAACTACAGGCAGTAATATCATTAAAAAAATATTGTCTTTCCTGATCACCCTGCTGATGTATAAAATAATATATTGCTAATTTTGTCTAGGGGTGATCTAACACAGAGTTATACTTACCTCAATCCCATGGTCCTGTGGCAGCCAGTGGTCCATTCCTCAGCTTTCCAAAGCTGGAATGTGGGCAGGGAATCCCACGTCATCATGTGCAACATTTTTGGTCATAATTTATTCCTTCTTAGAATAAAAGGTAGTATCTAGTTTCCCTATTTGTCCAAAAGCTATTTATTAAAAACAAAATAATATAAACAGAATGCATGTTTTAGCTGTGTTTTGCATATCTGATCAGTGATCACCTGGCAAACCTAAAAAAAAACAAACAATAAATGTCTTCCATCCCACAAAGTGTCAGATACCATCTATGTATCAACTTACCAACATACCTACAGCTAGCATTTCAATCCTTGCTGCCACCCCCAAAATATTACCCGGCAACTACTGACCATAGCTAATACAGTTGGTATGTGCTTACTGTTAAAACGGGACTCTAGTCTGCAAAATATATATATTTTTATCCCCACCTTCCCCATGCTGTGTAGCTTTCTTCCTTTTTTATATTTAACTAAGGTTTTCTACCTTAAAAATGGAGGAAAAAGAGTTCACATGCCCATGGTTGGTCTTTTCATCTTATCCTGACTTGGCCTTTGGTAGGAGTTAGGTAGAACCAGCACATCACTTCAGTAACACCCACTCAACAGTGACTGACACTGTGAAGACAGCATGCCTATCTAAACTAATGCACATCTATTTTCCTAAATGTGAACAGCAGAAGACAGTTAACCAGATGTTGTGTGTTACATGCATTTGAATTAAAGATCACATCGCACAGCATAAGACACTCATCTGAGCTCCCCTTTTATACGCCTCACTGCTCCTGTTGATAATCCAGCACACACCATCACCTAACATAATAAGGAATACAGCAAGTCAGTTCTACTCACTAAAAAACAACACTGGATTTACACATTGAATGCATCATCATATGGTGAATTTGAGCCGTGATGGCCCTGTCAACAAAGGAGAGGCTTTACATACTACAGTGGATACTCCTCTTTAGATTCTCTCAGAGATACTGTATGTACACCCTTTTTCCTTACCCTCTTTAGTTGGCTTCCTGGTGTCTGAAGACCTTCTCATCTTAGCCCTGTCCTTCGTAATACATTGAGGATCTGGGAAGCAGTTACATTTTCTAGCTCACTGATTTCATATTACCTCCCTCTTACCACTCTTGTGGTCAAGAGGGTTTCCCCCACGATGGATGACCCTGCAGCTTTCGCATGGATAAACCACGGTGTCTCACTTACATACTGGCTCTGAAATGTTGTACTGGGACACTGAAGTCTCTAGGTCCCAGCCCCCTCCTAAAGGAATTCTTTAGATATCTTCAGATTCGGCATTGGGTGCAATCCCTTATTAGGGGATAAGATGCATCAGCCACAATGACATTCTTTGAGCAAATTTGCTTCAAGGATCCTCTTTACCCAAAACTCATTTCCACGCCCTACTCCCAGTTAAATGCTTTTCCCTCCACCTTGACACATAATTACGTGGCTAAGTGGCATCCAGAACTGGGCAACCATAAATCGTTGGAGGAATGAGACGTGAGTTTGGATACAGTCTAGAGATGTTCCCTCAATATAGGCCCACAGGAGTGTGCATACAAAGTACTTGCAGGATGGTACCTAGTCCAAACCAGGATCTCAGACCTTCTCTCTACGTATCCCAGTTGTTGCTTTAGGGGTTGTAGTGTCGAGGGTGATGTCATGCATACATGGTGCTCTTGCCCCTTCCTGAACTGCTTCTGGTCCAAAATGTATTGGCTCATTTGGACACTGTTTCATGTCCCAATTCGCAGAGACCCCTGGCATGCCTTGTTACATTCTAAAATCGCTCAACATGATCACCCTCAACAGATATTGGTTAATTTTGTATTGCTTTCAGCTAAGCAAATCCTCATTCATGCTTGGAAAAAACAAACTATATCCTATGAAGAGTTTAAGCAATGCATGCAGGGCCGGATTTACTCTCCCTGCCGCCCCAAGGCCAGGTTCTGCGATGCGAACCCCCCCCCCTCATCAATGGAGAATGGCAACCAGATGGCAGGGTGGCGGGGTTAGTGTAAATTTTTTTTAAATGTTTCTTTATTTTTTTATCACTTTTTATTTCATTATTTCTTCTTATTTTTTTAATTTTTAGTAATTAAATTATTTTTTTATCAATGTGAGAGGAAGAGCACAGCTCTCCCCTCTCACTGTGTACACGGAGCAGCAGGGTTACTTTTAACTGTAGTGAGAGACTCGGCGGCGGAGGACGGAACCTTTTATCTGTGTTTTTCACTTTTTTTTATTGTATCTGTTTATTTTTGCTACAATGTATCTTTTATATGAAACAAATAATACAAATATTGCACTGGAGAAAAAAATCAAAGGAGTCAGATAGAAAATTGTTGGCCAGACAGTGACTGCATCTAATCAGACAGCCACCAGTGCTGACTGTCTGAATAAAAGTGGAGTCTATTAGATTTCTATCATGCAGCCAAGAGGTTTAACAAAAGAAATCTATGCACGTATGGCTAGCTTGAACTGTTGTTCCTCAGTCCTAGATAACATTCAGTGTGTATCAGGGGTAGGCTGTTCAGTAACTCTTTCTCATCCAGATGAAATTGGCCCCATGGGAGTTGTCTCCGTTACAAAAACTAGAGGCCATCACCTAAAATTGGTGGAAAAAAAATTCCAGCACAAGGGGCGAAAGGGGTTCTTCACAGTAAGATCAGTTAGGGTCTGGAACTCACTGCCACAGGCGGTGATTTCAGCAAATAATGTGGAATTGTTCAAGAAACTTTTGGACGATTTCTTAAGGGACCGTAATATACAGGGGTACGGGTACTCCTAGAATGAGATCCTAATAGGTTGGACTTGATGGACTAATGTCTTTATTCAACCTCAAATACTATGTAACTATGTAGCTGTGACTGACACCTTGTGAAGTCCAGGGGCCATGTTAAAGACAGGCTAAGAAAGTCAGTGGATTGTGTGGGGGACTGGACAATTTCAGACAGGAAGTGTACCTGTTGCAATGCCTTTTAATTAAAATTCTGAACCACAGTGCAGAGTGCAAAGAAAATTACAGAGCAACCAAGCACCAGGAGGCAGAAGCAGATGTGACAGAAACTGGTGAAGTTGCAGGTCTTCTTAAAGGAGAACTATGGGGTTAAGGCTTTTCCCCATAGTTCTCCTTAGGGTAACGGGAGGACACAAACTAGCGTCCTCCCGTCACCCTAAGCTCAGTATACCGCGAGCTACAGCTCCCGGTATACTGAGACGCCGCAGCTGAAGCGGATCCCGACAACTATGTCTGGATCCGCCCAGCTGCATGAGTGACAGCT
Organism: Nanorana parkeri; assembly: GCF_000935625.1. Lineage (NCBI taxonomy): Eukaryota > Metazoa > Chordata > Amphibia > Anura > Dicroglossidae > Nanorana > Nanorana parkeri. Next base: position 378,846 of record NW_017307023.1, on the reverse strand, counting down.
GGCTCTGCCTATCTAGAGGCAGAGCCAGCTGTACCCGGCCCCTTCCCCTGTCCGATCCACCAGTCAGCGCTGGCGGATCGGAGCGGGGAATCCAGCCCCTCCCCTGTCACGGCAGAGAGCCTTGACAGGATCGAGAGGTGAGCGAACGCCCCTATGTGTTCGCTCACCTCTCGATCTACTGAGCCGACCTGTGACAGTCTCATTGTCACAGGTCGGCTAGAACTATGAGGTGAGTGAAAAGCACTCACCTCATAGTTCTCCTTTAAAGCATGCTCCATCAAGTGGGCCTGGTCTTTGGCTGATCTGAAACCAAACTCAGCATTGTGGCAGGGAAGAGGAAATGCTGCGTTTAGACAGCAGCGGGCAGTAGACAACAATAAGGGTAAGTTAAGACATTGGAGGGTGCCTAGTTGTTTTATTTATTTTTAATTGATGTATTTAACCGAGTATCTCTTATGCTCCTAAATTAGAACATTTTCTAGGTCTTGATATATGCCATCTACTTAATAGTTAACGTCTATTAAACGTATTACTATAACAAACTCTAATGATGAAATTAATGTCTGCAGGTGATTGTGTGCCTGTTGATTATTGTGTGGGATGTGGCAAATAATGTGGAGAGCAGGAATGCTGGGAATTGTAGTTCTAAAGATCTAGAAGAAATGCCAGAGGAGAGTTGCGGTTCTACAGGGACAAAAGAGATCACAAAGAAGCATACAGAGACTTCTACCGAAGAACCAAGAGGGAGACTAGTGGGACATGCTAGGACTTGTAGTGATACACAGTAAGGTTCAGATGCCAATATGCTACTGTGGGGCACATGTTTGGCTTTACAAAGAATGCCAGAATTCTACAAATATAAACAATGTCTATCCACTGCACAGGACAGAGCAGTTTGATGTTCCAATGGAGTCCAGCTAAGGCGCGTGATTTTATGGACAGATGTGATGGGAACACCAGGGTGGATGTATGTTTGTAAGAAAAGCCCAGTACATACTGTCAAACATGCAATAGTGAGCAGGCGCACACGGAAGTGTGCACTACGCAACATGCATGAAAGAAGACGTGTATGGACCAACAGGGTGGCGCACAGGAAATTGCATAGGACGTGCACTAATGGGCTGGCCTATATAAACAAGCATGTAATGTGCACAGGTTGCTGGAAGATCTTCAGCTTGTTCCTGTTTCCCTGTGATCTGATTTGTTTGCTTGATTCCTGCACCTGACTCGGCTTGTTTTCTGACCACTCCTTTCGCACGCTGCCTGTCACTGGGACCTTGGCCTGTTTATTGGATTGCTCTCCGCCTTCTGCCTGGTACATCGCTGATCTGCTGCTATCGACCTCGGCCTGAGACCCTGACACCTCTCCTGGTTCTCAATTCTGTACTTCGTTGCCTGGCTGGCTTTGACATCAGGACTATATTCTCGACCGGCTTCTGTCTCCTGTTCCAGTCTAATCTCCTGGGTTCCTGGACTCACGCAGTACAGCCTGCTCCATCGGCACTCATGCTACTCTGTGTCCACACACTCCCTGTCCCCATTTCCAAGGGGTGTTGGACAAGAGGCGCAAGGGCAGCCCCCTCATCCATTCAGTCTCCGCTCAGGTACGTAAAAAAGTTTTCATTTCTGATAAAGGTACAGTTACAAATTAAAATATTTGCACATGTCTGCATACTGTTATTTAATCAAATAAAAATAGTATTACTAATAATAACCAAAAAGAACTGAGAGATCTGATGTGTTGCTATGGGTAACTGCAAGACTATCCTAAATATTCCAGGCTGTGTAAAACTAAAAAAAAAAAAATCCCCATTAGTTAGAGAGATTTTTTTCTATCCCTTCATCCTAATGGAACTGGAGCTGGGAAGGAGCCAAGTATTGCCTGGAGCTGTGGAAACCAGTTCCTGTACAGCAGGATGTAAAAGTAGGCACTGTTCTGCCAAGTCCGTTACACTATCAGGCAACTTTGTCACCATTAATGTTGCTCAACAAAAGTTGTAACAGAAAGCTAAAAAATGTACCTGTTTTATTAAATGCTCGAGTTAAAAAGGCCTCACCTTTTAGTAGAGGTTTACCTGCTGAGTCCCGCCAGCAGCTACAAGCCCCGACACATTTGAAAGCCTGCCAAAGTTCTGGTTGAGTGGTTTGTCACTGGCTACATTTTATATTAAAAAATTCCAAACTATTCAAATCTAACCTTCTTGTAGTCTTCTGGTTTAACTGAAACACTTTAGGGCTTATTCAATAAAGCATTAGAAAGAGTAAACAGGAAGTACAAAAGGCTTATCAACTTATCCAAGTTCGATTTACTGGGGAAAAAAAGGATCGCTGCTATTACAGTACAAAACATCCTGATTTGTGGCTAAAATACAGAGTGGATTTTCAAAAATCCACAACTGAACAGAAGCAGGTGAAAACTGCTTGCCCTGAATTTCAATGAAAACCATTCCAATGCCACTACAAGTAAATTCAACCTGTTTCTACTGACCTATGACTTTGATGGGCAGCCTTACTAACTAATAGGAGATAGCAGAAGGGAATAGGCCTGCCTTCAACACTTTTAGTAAGTGTCAAAACTGTTTCAGCTGCCCCGATTTCAGGGTTACCCTGGCAATAAAGAAGTCACCTAAAGGGATATGGAGGTATGGCCGGCACTGACAGGTTTATTTTCACACCTGCTTTATATCTGTCCATTGCACTGTGTTTACTGCACAAATGTAAACATGCATTGCAACAATGACTCCACACAACACATAAAACCAGACATACGTCAATTTTGTACACCACCACAACTAAATAGACATGTGTTCATGTGCACTGGGATGACATTTCAAATGAATGGCACCGCAACACAGTTCCTACGTTACTGTAATGGACAGTAAAAGGCATGGGTGTGAAGCCAGGTGTAATGTGTTATACTTTTCAACCTGTACTAGTGCTGGAGTTTGTCTAGATATCAACCTTTTGCTATCTTCTGTACAGCAGCACTTTGGGTCAGGCCCTGATGCAGTGCAAAAGTGTTGACAGAAAAAACAAGCTGACAGGAGAAGGGAAGTAAGAATGATCAATGATCTAATGCTTCTGTCAGACTGGGGGTGTGGAAGGATCTGGGTGAATTGTGTGTCATGGAGATGTCCCGATCACAAGATCAGCTAAAATGATACCATATACGTATTTCACCTGTAATTGCTTGCCTGAAGTTAGGCTAACAACTGGGGGGAATTTTTTTTTTTTAACAAAATGAACATTATCACCCTGTGACTCCCAAAAAAGTCAGTTTAAAAACATACTACCTAAAAGGTTGATAGCCTCAAATATACCTTATCCATGGGTTTACCATAGTTACAGTGGGGCAAAAAAGTATTTAGTCAGCCACCAATTGTGCAAGTTCTCCCACTTAAAAAGATGAGAGAGGCCTGTAATTGGCATCATAGGTAGACCTCAACTATGAGAGACAAAATGAGAAAAAAAATCCAGATAAATCACATTGGCTGATTTGGAACCAATTTATTTGCAAATCATGGTGGAAAATAAGTATTTGGTCAATATCAAAAGGTCATCTCAATACTTTGTTATATATCCTTTGTTGGCAATGACAGAGGTCAAACGTGTCCTGTACGTCTTCACAAGGTTGGCACACACTGTTGCTGGTATGTTGGCCCATTCCTCCATGCAGATCTCCTCTAGAGCAGTGATGTTTTGGGGCTGTCGCTGGGCAACACGGACTTTCAACTCCCTCCCAAGATTTTCTATGGGGTTGAGATCTGGAGACTGGCTAGGCCACTCCGGGACCTTGAAATGCTTCTTACAAAGCCACTCCTTCGTTGCCCGGGTGGTATGTTTGGGATCATTGTCATGTTGAAAGACCCAGCCACGTTTCATCTTCAATGCCCTTGCTGATGGAAGGAGGTTTGCACTCAAAATCTCAGGATACATGGCCCCATTCATTCTGTCCTGTACACGGATCAGTCGTCCTGGTCCCTTTGCAGAGAAACAGCCCCAAAGCATGATGTTGCCACCCCCATGCTTCACAGTAGGTATGGTGTTCTTTGGATGCAACTTAGCATTCTCTCTCCTCCAAACACGACGAGTTGCGTTTCTACCAAATAGTTCTATTTTGGTTTCATCTGACCATATGACATTCTCCCAATCCTCTTCTGGATCATCCAAATGCTCTCTAGCAAACTTCAGACGGGCCCGGACATTTCCTGGCTTAAGCAGGGGGACACGTCTGGCACTGCAGGATCTGAGTCCCTAGCGGCGTAGTGTGTTACTGATGGTAGCCTTTGTTACGTTGGTCCCAGCTCTCTGCAGGTCATTCACTAGGTCCCCCCGTGTGGTCCTGGGATTTTTGCTCATCGTTCTTGTGATCATTTTGACCCCACGGGGTGAGATCTTGCGTGGAGCCCCAGATCGAGGGAGATTATCAGTGGTCTTGTATGTCTTCCATTTTCTAATTATTGCTCCCACAGTTGATTTGTTCACACCAAGCTGCTTGCCTATTGCAGATTCAGTCTTCCCAGCCTGGTGCAGGTCTACAATTTTGTTTCTGGTGTCCTTCGACAGCTCTTTGGTCTTCACCATAGTGGAGTTTGGAGTGTGACTGTTTGAGGTTGTGGACAGGTGTCTTTTATACTGATAACAAGTTCAAACAGGTGCCATTGATACAGGTAATGAGTGCAGGACAGAGGAGCCTCTTAAAGAAGAAGGTACAGGTCTGTGAGAGCCAGAACTCTTGCTTGTTTGTAGGTGACCAAATACTTATTTTCCACCATAATTTGCAAATAAATTTGTTCCAAATCAGCCGATGTGATTTGTCTGGATTTGTTTTCTCATTTTGTCTCTCATAGTTGAGGTCTACCTATGATGCCAATTACAGGTCTCTCTCATCTTTTTAAGTGGGAGAACTTGCACAATTGGTGGCTGACTAAATACTTTTTTGCCCCACTGTATAACCAGAGGCGTAACTAGAACCTTTAAGGCCCCGGTGCAAGGAACCATGAAGCCCCCCCATGGCACCGCATGGTTAACAGGAAGGCTGCTGAGGTCCCCAGCAAGCACGGGACCTCAGGCAGCTGCTTTTTTAACATTTTAGTGCCGGTGTTCTGTGGAGAACGCTGACCCAGTATCTGCGCTTACGTACAGATTGGATGTAAATGATGGGTGGCAGGAAATGATGGATGGAATATTATTACCGGTCACAATTAACAATTTAAACGAAATACTTTGTGAATAAATCCCTGTTTCATCGATAATACTGGTCTGTGTGCAAGCGCAGATGCTGAGGCCAGCAAATTCGACCACGTCGGCGTTCGACAGAACACCAGTATCTGCATTTAGTATCGGGGCATTTTCAAGAGTATGAGTACCGTGAAAATGCCCAGTATTGGCAGTGGTGCATCCCTACTTAAAAATATAATGCACTGCTGGGACCTGTAGTCCTACATAGTTGGTGCTATTCAGCATTGCTGTATAATCATTATACAGCAATGCAGAATACCACCAGCTATGCGGGACTACAAGTCCCAGCAATACATTATAATAAAAGTCAGCTATGCAGAATACCACCAGCACCCCCCACC
>NW_017307023.1:357740-372403 GCF_000935625.1 Nanorana parkeri | reverse complement strand
TGGGACTTGTAGTCCTACATAGTTGGTGCTATTCTGCATTGCTGCATAATCATCATACAGCAATGCAGAATACCACCAGCTATGCGGGACTACAAGTCCCAGCAATACATTATAATTAAAGCCTCCCCACGCCCCCACTCCAGACTTACCTTCCCTCTCCTGCAGGGCCCTCTTCCGTGTCTCGGCGACCAGGGGGCAGGGCTAAGTGGAGAGGGTCCCCACACAGCAGAATGTGCTGCCTGGCGGTGCCTGCAGCACATTCTCATTCTACGGGACTAGTGTGACAGCCTCTCCAGCCCTGCCGCACAGCCGCCCATACATGCTGCGGGTGGCAGAGCGACAGGATCTCGGGGGAGGCCCTCTTCTTCCTCGCTGGGCCCCCCAGCAGGCGCAACGCCAGGGCCCGTTCGTAATTGCGACCGCTGCGACCTTGGTAGTTCCGCCAGTGGTTACAACATTGTGTGCTCTTATAACAGAAGCTTTTCAGTAGCTTTTTATGTTGCCACTGAAACATGGTAATAATGCATGTTCTCATACAGGTTCCACTACTTTTGTCACCAAACATTTTACATCGATCAGATTGTAATGAGCTATTTCAGTTAAGATGCTCTTTGCTTTACATAAACAACATCATTCTTTATACCACTCTACAGCCTGCATACAATAAGGAAATGGCTGCTGAGCTACCAAGAATCTTGTGATTTCTTTAAGCAGTCCATGCACTCTTCTCATTCAGTTCTGTTGTTAGATTTCCCTACATCTGCCCACAGGTAGCCAGAAACATGAAAGCAAAGAAAAATATAATCAGAAGTTATAAACGCTGATTTTTGGTGCTTGCCACGTTGCCCTAGTCAAGAGTCCACAAGTAACTTTTGGTAAGTATACGGTTTGTGCAATAAGAGTATTATAACAACTGTTAAATTGAATACAGACATTGCAGCAATAAGGAAAATACAGTAGTAAAAACGAAATGTTATGGTTTTATAAATATGTTGTTAGGCTGCTCATATTCGGTCTTCAACAATAACACTTAGATCTCATCATTACTAGCAGTAAATCATGCATCTTAAGGGATGAGGACCTGATCATGACTGTGGCATTTGTTTGACAGTTTGTTTTTCCTTGAGAAAAGAAACATCCTTTTTGCTATAAAATCATAACTGCAATTCTGTATGATTTAAGAGTGGCTACACCTTCAGTGAGTGATATCTACTTGAAGATAGGCAGTTCTCACAGAGACAATTATGTGTAATCCAGGTCTGTCTATGGTCAGTCTTAGCGTAGAATGGCAAGAAAAAAAAAATTTGTAGTGACTGCAACTATGGCTGAACTCTGCAGAGTACTTGTGGTAACTATGCAGCATCCAGGATTGAACGTGCCATTACGCAAAGTAGTCCTGTATCCATATGCCACAGTAAGAAAAGAGACAACTTTTGGATGTATGGGAATCAGCCACACAGGTTTCCCATCATTAGTAGATATGCAGTCTTCTCATGTAAGCTAATGTTCACATTGACCAATATTTTAAACCAAGATAGAGCTGGTGAAACGTTCTTTGTAACAGTTGTGATTCTAGCAGAAGGCGGTTACTTTTGCACCAGAAGCCATGTGCCTACAGACTGCATGTCTAATGTCTGAATTTGGATTTCCTTGAGGCTCATATATGTTACCTCAGTGTGGAGGTTTCTGGTTCCAATCCACACTTCAAGAAATGTATTGAAGGTTGCATGCCAGCATAATGCTCAGTAACCAAACAATGGTACTATTTATGTAATTAATGTATCATGTTGTCTTGATGATGATTATATCATCTTTTCAGAACAGTGTCCAGAACAATTCATGCACAATGGCCTCCGGCCCATGGCCTTATAGCACTTGTGGTTATAATTCCATAATGTCCAGTTCCTGCAAATACAGTATGTTCGATTTTCTGCCTGCCAATTTTTTTTTTTACAGTTGTACACGTGAAATGCTATGTTGACTTTGTAACGGATACTGATGTTAAAGCAGTGTTGCTTGCCAGCAATTCTTCTGTGGTCTTTGAATGACAACATGAGACTTTTACTTTGGGTTTCTGGGTAACCCCAAAAACCCTAAATTCATGTTTATCTTATTTCCCTTTATTATTTTATCTTATTTCCCTTCAAATCTAGTGTGGTTTCTCAGCTACTTGACATAAAGAATTAGCAAAACTGAAGCCCATAAAGTTATTTGAATGATAATACACACATTTGGGTTCAAATATAAAAGCCAGTTGTCCAGAGATCTTGTTAGCAACGGTGCCAAAAGGCAGCAGACAGCAATACTGTAATACAGCCACACAGAGGTCCAGAATCAAACAGGCCCCACGACAAAGCCAAGTGAAAATGGAGAGAAATATATATATAGGATTCATTCACAAACCTTTAAAGCCCCATTCTGGGCAGAATGATCATTTACACACCGCGCTAAAAGGAGGGGCAGGCATGTGACATCATCTCTCCTCGTCCAAACACAGAGGAGGGGGGGATTTATCAAAAATGAAGCAGACAAAATCTAGAGCAGTTGTCCCTGGCAACCAATCAGCTTCTCTCTTCAGTTTGTTCAGTTAAGCTTTGAAAATGAAAGAGAGAAGCTGATTGGTTTTCATGAACAGCTGCTCCAGATTCTGTGAGCTCCGGTTTTGATAAATTCTTCTCAGAATGTCTCGGATTCTTTACATAAATACAAGACATTTTGTGAATGGAACATACTGAAAAGGGGCAGGTGATGCGACTGGAACGCTGTACAGCTCGGGTCGGTTCCTCTCTTCAGCACCTGGAAGCTAGGTGTTCTGTGCAATTTGTTTTCTGTAAGATTTGTCTACTCTGCAGCCACCCTCTGCATATAAGACCCAACTTTTTAATAATAATTTACACACCCAGTGTGGTGTGTAGATTATCATTCTGCCCAGAGTGTGGCTTTAACACAAGAATAATTACCTTTATTTTAGCCATGTGACTGTAATTTTCTAATCTTACTGGAATCAGCTGAAAATAATGGTCACTTTTTTTTTTTTAATAAAAATGCTTATCCTGGGGTGTTAGCTTTGTGAATTGAGCCTCATGTCTGTTATTAAACAATGTTTTAATATACAAGAGCACACGATTAGGTTGTAGCCTCCATGAATTTTAGTAGAAAAGGTGGCAACCTAGGTCTATGTACACATGCTTTTCACATCCACTTTATTATGTTTTGTCTGACCCATGGCTCTTACAGTAAATAGTAGATTAAAGATAGCAATTATAAGATCTGAGCACTGTATAACACCTGTGCTTTGGGCAAACAACATCAACCGTGCCCAACCTTAGGCAACAATAGTGATCAGCCAAGAAAATGCAATCCACACTGAACCTTTCCAACTTTATGTCTGCACAACATGCAGAATGCCAATAGATGGGCAATTGTCTTCCAATCCAACTAAAATTAACTACATTGTTGCTAGAGAGGCTGTGTGGAGGCAGACAGGGCCTACCAGTGAATATCACTGGATTGGGGAGGAAAGTGAGTATTTGACATAGGCTACAATCAGGACAGGTAGGTAGCTAGGTAAATACAAGTTCACTTTTAGTGAACTTGTTTTTTAAACCTCATGACAAAGTGTCTAGCGCAAAAACTGTTCTGGTCTATAATAACACTGAATCCACATCATCCTCGTACACCGCACAAGAAAAGTCATGAACTATGAGTGACAGAAGAGTAAGTTCACGCAAACCAATAACTAGATTCCCTTTCTAGGTTGTGCTATGCTAGCAACACAATTGTTTTAAATCAGTAGAGTGATGGGGTTTTATTTTCTGATTTTTTTTATATTAACCAGCTCCATTATAGACACTTGGTTAGAAGTGTGCTAGATATGTTAAAGGTTTTTGCCACATGATTTCCTAGCAAACAAACTTATTACACTATAGCCATTTAATGAGCTAGTAAAAAAGATTTTGGTGGATCCTGCTGTGGGTAACTTTTCACCACCCATTCTGCTTTATAAATAAAATGCGTGTGTGTGGACATGTCAAGATCCTAGTGAAGCAGGTATAAAATACATGTGATTTGAACCATCAGGTCAGAAATTGTACTTCATATAATTGTCCATATATACAATATGGCCAAACATTTGTGGACAGCTGACCATCACACTTACGTGTGTGGACAACTCTTCAAATTATTGAGTTCAGAGGTTTTGAGTGAAAGCAACTGTTAATGCTACACTATACAAACACTGTATATGTTAGACAACTGTGTGCTTCAAACTTTTGGCAACAGGCTGAGGAAGGTCCAAAATGACCGGATCCATGTGCACAAAGCCAGCTCCATAAAGACATGGTTTGATAAGTTTAATGTGGAGCGACTCAAGTTGCCTGCACAGAGGCCTGACCTTAACCATACTGAACTACCTTGGGATGAATTGGAATAAATGAGAACACATTCCAGAGACACGCTCCAAAATCTTATGGAAAGCCTTTTCAGAAAAGTGGGCGCTGTTGTAGCCACACAGGAGGCCCACTCCATATTAAAGCCCATGGGATGTCCAACAAGCTTATTGGGTGTAATGGTCAGTTGCCCACTAACATTTGGCAATACAGGCTCTAACATTTCAGAGGGAGCACTTTTGTGAAAACTGACAAATTTATTTACTGTTCATTGTTTTACTGAACTAAGTTTGGCTTGGTATGATTTATTCTACAAGTCTCCCACAGTGTACACAATTACAACACGTGTTCTGTCATCACACAGCACACAGACCATCGATCACTACAACTGACGGGAATAATAAGTTTAACACCGTGAATTACCCGTCACAATCTTAAGTGGCCATCATCATTAATCACTTGAGTGCAATGTGATGTGGCCTTTGCATATCAACAGGAGAATGTGGATGCTGAAGGGGATTACCAGAGGAAAAAACAGGGACTGCCTTGTTTAAAAAGCATAAACAAACAATAACGTAATAGAAAACTGTATTGTACAAAGCATTTGGCGACATTTTACATGAAGAAGTGAAATTTGAAAAAACAGTGCTCAGAGTGGACAAACTAGTACAAATCGTGTGCGGCCTTTTGGATTTTTTTTTTTTTTTTTTGTACATCATGTCGAATTAATTCCTTCACAAACTAAGGTCAATTATGCTTAGCAGCAATTGAATTGTAAAGTTGTAACATTTAGTGTTCTTAAAATAAAATGAAATCTCCTATGTATGTACTGACACACTGTGAATAAGGAAACAATTGGAGGTGGAAGTTATATTTGGTACTTTTATTGGTAAATGTGATATATCACATTGAAGCTCTAAAATTAAAACAATCTCTCTCTCATCTCTCTCTATATATATCATGTGGTATACAAAGCAGATACTATGTTTTCTACAGAATATATGTTTTCTAGCAGAATATATGTTTTCTACAGTTTCACAGGAGCTTCCTAAGCAAATTCCAAAACCATTTTAACGCATTCCATTTAGGATGAGCACTGGGGTGCCTATGATTTGCAAAGAAGATCGCAAGGAATCTAGGCATAAAATGGAAAGCAACTGCGTGCAAACATTCTTAGTCATGAACTCAAGTGATTTTTTTTTTCTTATAAGGACATCTAGAAATGTAATTGAGACCTAAGTTGCCCTGAAAGATGTACCTTTTGTCTTACATTCAGCTGGAAAAGGAGCATTGCACCTCTTGTGTCTAGGCATTTCTGTTCCTCAAGCCTTATAGGTGTGTGTCTGCTGTGTGAGCTCATCTAAGGTACTGCTGTCTGTGACTGCTAATCTTATGAGTTTAATGAAATTTGGTGATGTTCACTGCTCTCCTTGCTGTAGGACAAAAATTAAAGAAGCAGAATCCGGACATCCTTGCACCACAAGTGCAAGGATGTCTGGATTCTGCTTCATTTTTTGGATCTGCTTCTTGAAGATTCCCTCATTAGTCATCACAACACCATTCATCGGGGGCAGTTTTGATATGGGGAAGCAAATCCCTAGATCGGAAGATGGCTGCCTCCACACAAGAGACACTGTGAGGAACAGTCTCCAATGGAGAAAAGAGTAGTAGGAAGCCTAAGGGCAATAATGGTCCTCTGCTTGCCTTTTTCGAGCTTCCACAGTTAACTGTCCTTCTGCACCTCAGAATATCTCTGTGACACTAAATTGCACCACTGTCAATTACAAAGATCAGGGAGCTCAAAGGAAACCCGTATATGGAGGCTTAAATTGCTCACCTCTCCTTTCAAAAATGTCAGGCTCCTGGCTGTCATGATAATTCAATCGCTTCTACTTTGCAAACTTGTTCTGGATTAGAAAACTATGAAAGTACTGAAACCAGAAACAGCACAGCAACTAGTGTTCTTGGAAAAAAGTCAGCAAAGGCAACCTCATATTTCTTTCAGTACAGGTTTCCTTTAAAATGTATATAACCCCAATTTTTTCTGTTTACTTTTGTTTTAGATAGAGCGAGAAAGTATTAGAACCCCTGTCATGTTATTATAGTGTGTGTTCCCACAAGGGAGATACATGCTATTTGTCCTGGTGACCACTGTCACAGGGACTAAAAGTGATAAGAATTCAACATTTTGAGTTGTCACCAGAACAGGGATAGATGGGAAATCTTCCAGCGGGGAAACTTGCTGCAGTGAAAATTGCATAAGCTCAAATATACGTTAAAAGATTACTTTTGTTCAGCCTGCTGGATGAATAAAAAAGGAATCTAGTAGACATAAATAAAAAAGGAATCCATGTTAAACAGCTTGCATGGAGGATACCCCTCTATCCAATGAGTGGTACGGTGATGAGTATGAGTGGTTGGTGATTTTTTTGGGGTAGGAGGCTGGGTTTAGTATTACTTCTCACAAAACCTTCATAATAAGAAAACAATGGTAGGACCAATCTTTCCCTTGGCAGCCAATAATTTCCTTCAACGTCACAGATCAATAAATAATTCTACTTCTTAGACTATTATGCGTTTCGCTCAGGGCAAGGGAAAATAAAGCTTGATTGAAATTATTTATTTATTTTCAAATAAAAAACAACAACTAGAGAAGCAGATCCAAGCAAGGGTACCTGTATCCTATAGTGAGTCATGCTTTAAAAATTGAGTCTTGCAGTACCAGGTCAAATTATTCCCATGCTTTTCTCATATTTGAGGACCTTTACACCTGAAAAGCTCTGCAGGAAATGACTGCATAATTGCACTATAAGATGGAAATCCTTCAGCCAGAGTGCCAAGGACAGCCTAGCCCATGTGATGTTCACGGGATTCTGCTATATCATGGCAGGGAACACAAACATACACACACTTTGGCAAAAGGAAGCCTGGATGGAGTTTTTTTCCCTTTCGAAGGACGAGTGTCAATATTTATCCGTCCTGTAGTAATTTGTTTTTTTATTCGTCTGAAAATATGTGCTTAGAAGGAGCATCAAATATTTGAGTTTATACCTCTGTATTTGTTGATACACTGACATGGTTTCGTTTGCATATTTATATAGTCTTTTGCTGTGACAGATCTCAGCTAAGCACTGCAAGCTTGCAGCCTATCACAGAGAGGCACTAGCAGAGATAGCAGTGCTGCTGACACAGGATTAAAGCATTGAACTGAAGGACTCTGCTAAGCACTATTTGTATCTACATATCTACACACTGACTCACCTTAATGGCATTTCAAAAAACGTATACAAGTGTTTCTGTAGGGGAGAAAAAAATCAGTTTAAAGAATACCCCAAAACTCTAAGGGCCTGTTCACACCATTCTGGTCCACTGCGTAGCATGTTAACATGCAGGCAGGTGCTATGCAGATTGCTCAATGTGGTAATGGCCTCATAGAAAATATGCTGTTTTGAAAAGCACAAATCAGCTAAAGACGTTACATATCAGAACAGGGGCATGTATAATAAATTGTTACATTGAAACTCCTTCATGAAATACAACAAGATAAATAGTGACTGAAAAACCTAAAATTATTTTGACAAGGTTGCCAAATCAAAAACCATACCCATAAACGCAGTCCACACTCACTAAATCATCTACTGTCATCTTAAATTATTTAAAATAGAAGCATCTACTAAGTACGTGCTTTCTTCGATACTGAAAGATTCTCACACTATAACAACATATAGACATAATGGCTCGGCTGAGCCCATAATCCCAAAAGTATTTTCTTGCCATCCTCCACATGAATTCAATTAGTTGACCACATATCCACAGACACGCGACTTCAATTGTAATAAATTACTACGAGCCTCTTCATATGTCAAGCCTATTAAAGCTCAATGCTGTTTGACAGCGCCACCTTCACTTAAATCAGTGCGTATACCAAGCTGGATACAATGCCGGCCCCTCACCGACCAATAATTACATTTTATCTTTCAATTCTACATTGCATCCATCTATATTGCTCCAGTTAAAAAAAACGGCTTGTATACAGGTTAACACAAGTTGTAAGTGGTGGCAGTATACAGGTGAAACTCGAATAATTAGAATATCGTGCAAAGTAAATTTATTTCACTAATGCAACTTAAAAGGTGAAACTAATATATGAGATAGACTCATTACATGCAAAGCAAGACAGTTCAAGCTGTGATTTGTCATAATTGTGATGATTATGGCTTACAGCTCATGAAAACCCCAAGAACCCCAAATCCACAATCTCAGAAAATAATATTACATGCAATCAATAAAACAAGGATTGTACATAGAACAATATCGGACCTCTGAAAAGTACAAGCATGCATATGTACTCAGTACTTGGTTTGGGCCCCTTTTGCAGCAATTACTGCCATTACTTTTGCACGATATTCTAATTATTCGAGTTTCACCTGTAGTTACTCACAGTTCCCCACACAGAACCTGAGATATCGCTTAGTGAGTCCATCCGCATGACGTCACTAGAAGCTTGGCGATTGGAGATCATCAACAGCACTGGCCATCCTCTCGTCATGCTTTCCTTTACTCTAACAATTTCCTATATCAATGATAATCTCTCCATACATGATGAGTGGGAGGTGGACTGGTATGGAAATCACGTCTATGTGTTTTGCCCCTCCAGCCACAGGGCTTCGTCAGGACATGACAAAGCCAATAGAGGGCACAGCTCTGCTTTAGATGATTACTATTGTGTCTTCCCTTAAAAAAAGGAAGAAATCAATATGCTTGACGGAGGATACCCCAGGATGCACAAACCGCTCTCAGTACTTGATAGTAGGGATGCAGTAGTAGGTGCTGATACCGAGCATTTGGGTGAGTACTCGTACTCCCCAAAATGCTCAGATACTTACCCCTGATACCAGACTTTCTGGTCAGAGGGAGACTTATACATGAAACCGAAAAAACGGTATCAGTGCATCCATACTTGATAGCATATGCTTAGGCAAAAATTCAGCCTGATTCAGTGAACAATAGTAGCAGTGGATGCTGCAAGGCCCTTATGTGCACCTTCTACAACCACGAACAGAGAAAATTACCTGCAAAATCACCTTGATTACATACAAAGAATGTAACACAATTTTCTTAGGCTGTACTGCCTTGGGACAAAGCAGTGGAAACATAATGTCTTTATTTAAGTAGAAAGTGGATGCCACCTTAGACTGAAATGAGAGTATTGGGCACAGAATTACCTTATCCTTATTAAGGACCAAAAATGGAGGCTTGCAAGACAAAGCCGACAGCTCCAAGATTGTACATGCCAAAGAATGGCTATTAGTAAAACCAAATTCTGAGAGAGTGTTAGCAGCAGGATCCCCATAATATTCTCAAAGGCAGTTTTTGTAACCCCAACAATACCAGCAGTTGCCTAAGCAGAGAGACTATATATGTAATCCCCAAATAAAAGGTGCAGACAAGCCAGCACATACCTCTCTGTCCAACTCAGAATGTACGAAACCTCAAGTGCTGCCACCAAGCACTTGATTCCTCCCTGGGGGTTTATATACACTATTGCTGAGGCATTGTCTGGCTGCACTCACACTAGGTGTCCCTCTAGGAGGTCATCCAACGTAGCAAAGCTCACTTAACCACTAAATGTTCCAGTACACTGATGGTAAGGAGGGATTCCTCCTGGTTCCAAGCATCTTAGGTGGACCCGAGACCCAGTACTCCTGCACAATCTGGCATCCATTGTTACGATTTTCCAGTGAAGAGGAAGAAACAACTCCCCAGCTAGCAACAAGCCACAACAATATAGATGGCATTGTCCAGTGACTTACCTTGATATGCCTGGCACTGCAATAGGATCTCATGCTGCAGCTACCATGAGGCTGAAAACCCACATGCATTGACGAATGAATGATCAACGGTGAGCATGCAGTAGGTGAACATAATGTTGTAGTTTGTCATTTTTCTGACAAGAGGAACATGGTTGGCCTAGTCGGTTTTCAAGTTTAGGCCCAGGTATTCCTGGGGTAGTGACAGAACCAGCAAAGCAAACCAGCAAATTAAAAAGTCTACCTACTCTTCTAGAGTCCAAATAGTGATGAATAGGTTGGACAGATGCAACAGAAGGTACCCCACGATTGGTTTCACTCAACCTTAAGGTGACAAAGACTGGCAGCAGTGTTTTGGTTAACAGCCAAGGAGCCATGGCTAGGCTGAAAGGCAAGACTGCAAATTTGTGATGCTTTTCCCCTATTGCAAAGCACGATAACTGCTAGTGACCCTGGTAAAAAAAGAAGTACGTAGAGGTATGCATTCTTGATATCGATGAATTCCAGAAAGTCCCCCTGATGCCAAGACATCACCAAACAAGTAAATAAATACTAAATGTGCCGTGCTATAACTATCTAAAGCAATGAAGCAAAATGTTAAAAAATAAAATAAGATTCAATAGTCTAATGTGTATCGGATTCTCTCAAAGAAAAGTGCATATGATATAAAAAATAGCCTAAACAAGCATCCATAAATGGTATTAATCAAAATGAAATCCAAAAAATTCACATGTGCAAACAATGCATATAATGTTTTTGGGCAAGTGTCCCACAAACAGAAAAACAACCTGTGTGTGAGAGCTTCATAATAACTCCACCGATCACCCATAGGAGTGCCGCTCACCTTACATAAAGACCTTAAATGCAAGGTCCAAAAATGCCAATCCCCTTTAAATTTAGTAGACAAAGTCTGGCAGGAAAAAAAAACCCAGAAAGGCAACGACACTAAAATATAGAATTCTCCTTCTTCTCCTTGAAGATGACCCACTGTATAGTGTTCACACAGCCAATTAGCCAGTTATACCAAAGCTTCCAAGGTCCGTGTGTATATATCCCTCAGTGTTCCAGGTGCATATTAGGAATAAAAAGAAGGCTCTATAGTGCCCATCAACAGTATAAAAAAGCGTATTTATTAAAATACTAGTTACATAAAATCAAGAATAAGAATACATCAACGACTGCAGTCATAAAAATCGGAAATCCACCATACAGCAAAAACCGATCAGAACACTCCAGGCTCCACCCAACGTACGTTGCGTCCCAGCGTGACTTCGTCAAGGGTGCAGTCAGGAGTGTCACATGATTTACAAATCCACTGGAGTCACCATGGTTATAAACAACTCAGATGAACTCCCTATAAGACTACATGGAGGATATTGTGGCAAAAGCTTCATACATCATAAGATTAAAAAATACAATACAATATATATGGTGTAGAATTCTCCCTAGGAATTCTACACCATATATATCGTACTCGAACAACGCCCGATACTAATACAGACCAGAGAAACCATATACTGTAAACCATGCTCTCAAAACTGTATGTTCCAAGAAAAAACACATCTAAAATATAAATCTGTAACATAAATATATCAATAGAACTCCCATACCCACAAAACGTATGCCCTCAATATATATAATGTGGGATAAATAAAAAGAAGAAATAATAACCAGATCAATAGACTAAGGCTGGCAGCGGAGGGGGGTGAGGGGAGCACATCCTGCCGGTCAGTACAAAGGATCCGACAGATCGCTTGTATCTTAACAGCCTTTGCCAGCTATTTAAAATAACACCAAGAACTTGACTGCAGCAGCCGTCTTCTTGGTATAACCACTTCTGTGGCCGGCCGTATATGTACCTGCAGCAACTGGTTAAAAGATTTAAATCTCTCACAGTTAGGTGTCACTAAGCAGTTAAGATCAAACCCTATATTTAAGCCTCTAGGGACTAGGGTCTGGGCTTTAAAAATCCACTCTGTTTCTTTTATAGCTAATCAACATACAAAAAATTACCACCCCTCCAATGTTTATGCACACATTCAATTCCCTAGAAATGTAATGATTGGGGATTCTTTTGATGATATTTAGCAAAATGTTGGGACACAGAGTGGTCTTTATATCCACGTTTGATATTATATATATATGTTCACGAATCCGTACCCTTAGTTTTCCACTGGTGTGGCTGATATATTGTACCCCTCAGGGGTATTCAAGGGCATATATGACCCCTTCTGAATTTTCTGTGACAAAGAAAGGGTGTCTATGCACACGAGCCACACTAAGTCCACCCGTGTGTATTCACATCTCGTCCGCCACGCCAGACCAGCAGCAGACAAGATGTGAATACAGATGGGCTGGAGAGAAGAGAATATTTGGAGGTTTACAGCAGACACGATACTTTGCAACCTTGGATAGGCTAGTTATCCTGCCTGGAATTATCTGGTGACATCCCTTTAGGTTTAGTAAGCCCGGAGGCTGATACTTCTTCAGTGACCCTTGGGGCTGGGCTGGTTTTTACATTTGGCCCCTGGTCAGTAACGGTGGGGGTGGACTTGGTGTGGCTCGTGTGCATAGCTCATATGGTCTATACATCAAAAAAACAAGACTACTTCCTATTCTTCCTGAGGAAGCATTGTGTCTAAGACTGGGCTACCCCAACCTGAGGAACCACATCCTTTTTGAGTGTTGATGCTCTAAACATTTGTGTTTGTGATCTATAGGTTTTCTTTTGTGTGATATTTACTATGAGCTTTGTACAAAGATATGGTCTTAGTGCACATTTTTCTACGGTTAACATTTTTAAGTGATTTTAAAATGAGTTTAGATAAATTATGATGATTTTATTCTACAACTTAGACTACAATTGTGTTAATTGGTACCTTAAAAGCCCATCACATTTTTTTTTTTGTACCTACCAGTATTATATAGGGATGTGGTACATTCATGGAGTCTTAATCCTGCTGCTGCAGCCAAAGGTGCCATGCCAGCTGTTTTTTTTGCAATACAAATTAAAATAGGCTCCCGTAGGAAGAGTTAGACATCCACTGTAATAGTTGCAGCAGGTGTAAACCGGGAAGCCTAGCAGCAGGTGACTTGATCTGCCAGAATCCACTAAAAAATGAATCTTTGTTTTGGGTGGACTATCCATTAAGAACATCTAACTGTGCAATTGTAGAAAAAAATGTGTTGAATTCAGAATAAGTACTATGTTAGTACAAAGTGAATGTTGCGCCTGCTTAGAGTTTGGTCATATGACAAAAAACTTCAATAAATGAAGCTTTTGCTATCTTAAAAGGATTGGTGTGCTGGTGACATTTCTACAATTGCTGACATTCGCGGCGCCATCCGCGGTCACTGCGAGCACCCCCCACTACAAGGGACATATCGGTAAGGAGTGCGACAAGGATAGTACTTATTGCTTAGAAACCACAACCCAACCATTGAAAAAGTGACTCTTTTGCTCAGCTTATACAAGCGCACTAGTCACCAAGAGGTTAACATGAGAGCTTTTTGGACTTACAATGTGCAGTTTATTTTTAGATTTTTATTCAGGGAGCTATGAAAATACGTGCTGCTGTTTTTTCCTGCGCTAGACTGATATGTAAGAAGCAGCGCCCATGCACACAGCTCTGAATACAGTGCTGCTCTGTACTGCTCACACACACTCTGACTGCTGATGACCTGAGCTCCCAGATTACCAGCATTTCAATGTAGGACTTTATAGGTCTAAGGTTTAGCACCTTGAAATGACAAATTAATTCAAATCAAACCAGATGCAGCTATAAAGTATTTCTGTAGCACACTATAACTATATACAACATTAAATCTTACATATGCTATATAGGAGTACAACAAAGATGACAAAATGGCTGAGGCATACAAAATGGAAGACAGACATTGCTTGTAGTAAACTTTATGAATGCAGAATACATAATCACATATCTTCACTACAAACAAACCCTGAATTCTAATGAATGGGTTATTTGTAGAGTTATACCAGGGTTTTGCTAATGTAGGCACTATATGTCTAAAATCTGCTCCAAAGGATCTCTTTCACAATCATTTAAAATATTGGGGTTCACAAACAACTAAAATAAAAAAAATGTAATCCATCATAAGAAAAAAGCACCATATTCAATTAATATGGGTATTTATGAAACAGATTGGAAGAGAATGAGATCTCACAACAGACAAGGCACCCCTAAACTTATAGTATTGTTTGTAAAATGCTAACCAAGAAAAGTACATTCATATATACAAGCAAGACCCTTCATATAGCCAGAGCACAGGCAGATAGGAACATTTTAGAACTTTAGGTAGTATGTGTGACACCTATATTATATTATATGAGATATATATATCTATATATATATATATCTATGTGCATGTGTACATGCGTGTATATATATATATATATATATATATATACACACACAGGTGAAACTCGAATAATTAGAATATCGTG
>NW_017307023.1:321165-357541 GCF_000935625.1 Nanorana parkeri | reverse complement strand
AAATTAGCTATAATTTCGCGCTGAAGTTGCTAGAGGGCCAGACCATTATAAATAGGGATGCAGGTTGTTTACCATGACAGTAGAAGTGATTTTTTTCTGAAGATATGGGTAAACAACGCGATTTAACAGCCTTTGAACGTGGGATGATTGTTGGCGCTCGGAGCCATGGAGCGAG
The DNA here is from genome assembly GCF_000935625.1 of Nanorana parkeri. Classification (NCBI taxonomy): domain Eukaryota; kingdom Metazoa; phylum Chordata; class Amphibia; order Anura; family Dicroglossidae; genus Nanorana; species Nanorana parkeri. The sequence goes on along the minus strand of NW_017307023.1, from coordinate 357,366 downwards.
TATCAGCAAAACAGCAGAATTCGTTAAATGTTCAAGAGCAGCTGTTGTTAAAGTGTTTAAAGACTGGACTGTGTTTCCACGTTGGAGGTATGGTTTTTTGGCCCCAATTACATAGTTACATGGTATTTGAGGTTGAATAAAGACATTAGTCCATCAAGTCCAACCTATTCCATGAAGACCACTTCTGGCCAGAGTTCTCCGGACAGAAGATGGGTGTACCTGGGTCCATCTGGTTTATGCCAGTTAGGTGCTGACGGCACTACTGTACATCTTCTGATGTCGAAGGGAAGTAAGCATGTGTCTTTCAACTGCTGCCCATTTCCTCAAAGTTGCCCATTTCTTTGTGCTTCTTCAAAAGAGCTTGAACAGCACATCTTGAAACACTCTGCTTTGAAATCTTTGCCTGGAAGAGACCTTGCTGATGCAGTATAACTACCTTGTGTCTTGTTGCTGTGCTCAGTCTTGCCATGCTGTATGACCTGTGACATGAAACAGTCTTCCACAACCTCACCTTAGTAGCAGGGTTTGGCTGTTCTTCACCCACTTTTAAGCCTCCTACACAGCTGTTTCAGCTTCAGTTAATGACTGTGTTTCAACCTACATACTAAATTGATGATCATTAGCACCTGCTTGGTATAATTGGCAAATCATACCTGACTGTAAAGGTGGCCATACACCTTACAACCATCCCACGACTTCCATTGTGCGATGGTTGTAAGGTGATTAAAAGTTCATACGATCTGCCCATCTTGGAAAGGCAGATCGTACTTGCGATCATCGCAAGTCCTCCCTGCTGAGGGGAGGGCTTGCAGATGATTGCATTGGTGAGTGGGCAGTGCGCTTGCGCACCTCGGTCTGTGCGGCTTTCGTCTTGTGATTGCGCTACCAACCCGCCGAAAATCGTACGATTTTTGGCGGGTTTTATAATGTGCTTGTAATACGAAAATTGTGCGACCGTACAGTAAATGCGGTCGCATGCTGCCCATACACCTTACAATTATCGTATGATCGCGGGATCACCCGCGACTATTGTACGATAATCGTCAGGTGTATGGGCAGCTTTAATCCTACAAAACCCTTGACTTTGTGTAAGTGTAAGAATTGATGCTGGTTTAAAGCCAATGGGGTAGTCACACCAAATATTGATCCGAGTCAGATTTTTCTTCTGTTCAAATGCACTTTGCAAATTGCTAAAAATAAAACAATACAAATATATATTTTTAAAGCATTCTTACTTCAGAGCATTTTTTCGCACCTACCTTTAACACAGTACTGTGTGTATGTGTGTGTATATATACTGTATTTTTACTGTATTTGAGCACACACACACACATATATATATATATATGTATGTATTAGGGATGCACCGATATCGGTATTTCGGTTTTTATATTTACCGTTATATTTTTTTTCGGTACTCGCCGATACCAAATACTGAATACTGGGCGAGGTCTGAACTACAAGTCCCATAGAACACCGCGGCGGCCCAAAGCGTGCACAGAAAAAGCTGGAGACCCTCTGATCCATAACCGATATCAGGCTACCTACAAAGTCCTAAAATAATATCTACGTGGTGAGTGCGCATTGCCCCAGGGGGATTTGTGTGTGACACTGGGAGGATTGCGGAGCACCAGCACTTTACACATTTTTTGGATTTTGAGAACGGACTTTGAATTTTTATTGACTTTATCACCTTTATCACTCTATATAGTTTTACTTTATTTTTATTGGTTAAATATGAAGTCACTATTTTTCACTATATAAGTTTTAATCTGGATGATTAATTATCCAGTCTTATATTACACCTATCGTATTTTATAGTATATACACTATCGGTGATAAGCTTTTTTGTTCAATACTGTTTGCACAATTTTAGTAGCTCATATGTTAATATGCACATATGATTTGCACAGGATTTGAGCCTTTTTTTATTTAATATTAGTAGTACCAGGGTATTTAGCGCCGCACAATTGCTATTCAAATCTGACTTATAGGGTTTGATTTACAAAAGGCAAATAGGTTGTTCACTTTGCAAGGGATTTTTTCCTTAGCTTAGTGAATGACATGAAGCTCTGCTGACTTCCATTAGCCAATCTGCCAGCAAAAGTGCAGGGTTTTTTTTCCCTTACACATTGGGCATTGTTTGCACAGTTAAGTTTTACCGCATTCACTAGGGAAAATTCCTTTGCAAAGTGAACAGCCTATTTGCCTTTAGTAATTCAACCCCATAGACTTACATTGTGACATAGCAATAAAGTAAAACTAATATGTAGCATTGCAGAGCCTGTATGTATAATAAAAAATATGGCTGCCCTGAATATATAATAGATAATCACACACAAAAAAAAGTAAAAACAAAACAAAAACAAATCATGAACACACACAACATTGTTAACATCAGTCCGATCTCTTTTGCATAATATTATGTAAAAGTAATTGAAAAGGCAAAACATTTCCTCTACATAGGTAACTGATTCATAAAACACCAGTCTGACATGTCTGCACTGCCTCATAAATATGAGAAATGCAGCAGTTGTGAGTAAACAGAGCAGAATGGGCCATACAAATTACCAGGTTCAACTTTCTCTTTAAAGTGGAGGCAAAAAGCTATATGCAGTAATGAACAGTTTTTTCAGGGTTGCCTGCAAACCAAGGCTGAATTTTTGCTGTGTTTTTTGACAGCACTTGATAAGTGATTCGAATTGAGGCTTATAGCTAAGAGCAAAATATAAACTGACACTTAGTCAGAAGGGCTGAATTTTTCAAAGCAGTCCAATCCGTGTTATTGGCATGGTAGATTTATTTAGGAAAGCCAATTAGGCTATTTACAGAAGCTTATTTTCTGCTCGACTGTGTGGAATTGCTCCTTTAAAGACTTGCTGCAGACTGATTCAGTAAGTCTGCCTCCTTTTGACGACATTCAGCCTCATTTAAGCTGCCTTGCTACTGGAATTATGGAATTTGGCAGGGTCTACAGGAAGACAAGTGAATGTTTATATTGCCTTAGAAAGGGAAATCAGTTAGCTGTGAGCTGGCAACCTTTGACTACAAAATTCTAAGGTTGCTTTGTACCTGCGAGAGCATCTGTGACCCTATTTTGCAGCGCAGGAGAGTGACGGGGCCCACTGAGCAGTGGAATAGGGATGTCAGTCTGCAGACGGGAATCTGAGACATTTCAGGATTAGTGTAGGGATGGTGTTTTAACCCTATCACCATGAAATCTGTATAAAAGAATCTCAAATGCACATTTTTTTCATGGAAATAAGTATGGCTAAAATATTTTATATAAAAGACCAGTAATGCTTTGAAGAGCTTTGTAGTGTTTCATGTACCTATTTGTATACACATGGAGAAGTACAGAGACAGGAGGATGGTAGCAGTAGATCTTGCAGTCCAGCAGGTAAGGACTAAGCAAGACCGATAACATTAATTGGGATTTTAGTAAGGAAAAGACTCTAATGTAAGTCCAAACTAGAAGTGAGGAGCACACTGAATTCCTGGCAGGTCAATAACTATATTTCTATACATAGCAATATTTTTAAAGGGATAAAACATTAAAAAATATGCATGTACTGTAGAGATGTACTGATGTATAATTTTATTTTGCACTTGCATACACTTTAAAGTTAAATGGAAGCTACAATGGTTTTAGGTATTTTTTTAAAACCGAACTGATGAATTAAAAAAAAATAGTTTCCCAGTGCTTTCACTGCAATACTCACCGGTGCTGTCCACTGCAGAAGCTTTGCTACATTCTGCTGTTGCCACTGGTCCAGATTGAGTGATGCACAGTATAATTTAACATACTTCATGTGAGCCTAATCACAGTACTACTGGACATTACAGCACTCGAACATCACTACCTGAGAGCCTATCCATGCAGGAGTAAACACCGCCCATCACCGGAAACAAGAAGATAAAGAAGAGGACTCATGATGTCATGTGACATAAGAGAAGACACTTGAGAAAAAGGTAGGTATGCTAAAAAATAATTTAATAAAGGGGGCCCAAGGGAGTGATGGGAGGGAGAGAACAGAGGGGCGAGCTTTGCAACAAATCTGGATTTGGGCTCTAAAATGTATAATTTTCCTAAACTGATATATATATATATATATATAAATAAAAACATTTTTCATTTTTTTGCTATATGTGTAAAAGCGTTGTTTTACAAACATTTAATAATAGTGGGCCTCTTTCAGCACAGCTGAAAAAGGTACAATGCTTCACATGTGAAAAGGAGACTAGAGCTCCACCTACTGCCTGGAGAGAAGACTACATCATATTAATGCCTAATATTTTATAATACTATATACACTAAGGAAAATAATTATGTGATCCCCTGCAGATTTTGCAAGTTTGCCCACTTACAAAGAAATGAAAGGTCTATAATTTTTATCATAGGTGTATTTTAAATGATAGAGACAGAATATGAACCAAAAATCCAGAAAAAACACATGATACAAATGTTATAAATTGAGTTGCAGTTCAGTTAGTAAAATAAGTATTTGATCCCCTTCCAACCAATTATAATAAATAAAAGGAAGAAAATATGCATAAAACTGCTATAGATTGCTTTTGTATCTCAGCTATAGAAAAAAAATAATTAAATATATTTGTTTTTGAAAACAGTGGGGAAGGTGTCAGAACTTTTGTTGGGTATTAACTGCTGTCTAACTCCATTGGCCAGATTTCCCCTCTTTTTATCCCTGCAACAACAGAACAAGAAATACCAAAAAGTACAGTACAGAATAGGAAAGCATATCCAGGTTTTTAGCCAAAAACAAATGCATTTTTTTTTGAGACAATGGCCCTTGAAACAATAAGAAAGCGAAATGCAATATTTCTTGTATGATTGCATATTTGATATTTTACTACATTCTTGATAAAATATTAAATTAGGATTTTACTTCCTCTTCAACACATTGAGTGGTTTAGTGAGGTACAAAGATGTATATTTAAGGAAGTTTCCAGGAGTTAATAAGGAATAATAACAGAATAATATAAATATAATAATGGGACAGACGGGAAGAAGGGGAAGAAAATAACAGAATTAAAATAGGATACACATTGTATAAAGAATCATTGAAAAGTTCACTTATTTAGATTTAAATGTTTAAAATGTGTGTTACACATGAAAAGTTGTTAATTAAACCGCTTGGGAATATAGGCACGTAAATACACAAGAAAGATGAAATCTCAATTTTACAACCCCCCACACCTCCTGTAACTCCCAACCCTCCTCACATTAATTAGTAATTTAACAGCTATGTATAATGTTATATATAAAGGGTTAAGGTGGATAAATGTATATTGAAAAAATGATTGTAAATGGACTGTTGTTTTGAAACTTAATAAAAATGATTAAACACATAAAATGGGATTTCACAACACAAATGACTTCTCCAAGACACATGACATGGCAGCAAAGGGAAAATACTCTTAAAGGAGACCTATGGGGTTAAGGATTTTCCCCATAGTTCTCCTTAGGGTAACGGGAGGACACAAACTAGCGTCCTCCCGTCACCCTAGACTCAGTATACCGCGAGCTGTAGCTCGCGGTATACTGAGATGCCGCAGCTGAAGCGGATCCCGACAATTATGCCGGGATCCACCCAGCTGCGTGACTGACAGCTGGCTCTGCCTATCTAGAGACAGAGCCACCTGTACCCACGCCCTCCCCCAGTCAGCGCTGGCGGATCGGGGAGGGGGGAATCCAGCCCCTCCACTGTCACGGCAGAGAGCCATGACAGGATCGAGAGGTGAGCAAACGCCGGTATGTGTTCGTTCACCTCCCGATCTACTGAGCCGACCTGTGACAGTCTAATTGTCACAGGTCGGCTAGAACTATGAGGTGAGTGAAAAGCACTCACCTCATAGTTCTCCTTTAAGAATATGACACCAAGAAGAACAGATGTCCAGTGTGCAGTGTTTCCCTACACAAATAAATATGCACCAAAATTAGATAAATATATTTAAAATTCCATATACAGCATTATATGTGTCTTCAGTGCTGAAAAGAACATATTAGTGTGTATTTACTACAGAAGGCATTTTTAAAAACTTTTCTTTCCCCACACATGTTAAAATGTACATTTTAGGCCTGAAGATAATTTTAAACCCCCAAAACATTATATTTTCTGAAAGCAGAGACTATGTAGAATAAAATGGTTGCAGTTGCAAATTAATTTTAGTGCACATAAACACAATACAATACCCAGGTTTTGAGGAAAATATAAAAGACAAGGTTGCGTTGTATAAATAATACTAAATATAAGCCTCAAAACTGTGCATCATGACACCCGCTATGATGGTCCCGGGCACCCAGGAGGGACAGGTAAGCCAATTACCCTTGGCAGCAGGGCCGGTGCTAGGATTTTTGCCTACACAGGCAAAGTTGAATGTTTGCGCCCCTCCCGCAACCAACCCCCTCCCCGACCCCTGTAGCGCTGGGCCTGCTCCCTATCAGCATGTTTTTTTTTTCTTCACTGACCTTCGGTTCGGGAGAGCAGCGTCGAGTCAGCGCTGGTCCAATGGGAGGAGCTCCAGGTGGGGTCCTAATTCAGCTGGCCGGCGACTGCCAGAGGTGCCGCGCGTGTCGGGATCCTCTGGCAGTCGCTGGCCAGCTAAATTAGGACCCCACCTGGAGCTCCTCCCACCAGACCAGCGCCGAGTCGCCGCTGCTCTGCCGCACCGAAGGTACAAGTACTTGTCAAAATGCCCTGTTTTTTCCGCCCTCAGGCGGCCGATTGCCTTGCCTTGCGGTAGCGCCAGGCCTGCTTGGCAGGGGTGAGGTCAGGCAGGAGGGCACATTTCTGAGCATGCAGAAGTGATCAGGCAGCTTCACAGCTGCTGGAATCACTTGTACTAGTAAGCCACCAGCCAGGAGAAAAAAACATAAAGTGTCTGCTTACATGTAGTAGTTAGGTTGGCGGCACCAAAAAGGTTAATATACCTTCATTCACCATACAGAACTATTGCCATTCTGGTGGCTACTTTCACATCATGTATCCTGACAGGTTTTGCTTAAAAAGGGATGCTGGGAGACCCGAGTACATTTCTAAAGAAGAGAAAAATCCTAACTGGATGACTTTGTTTTATAAAGCACTGCCTATCAAGCAACTGTCTTTTTTTTTTCTGGAAAATTCTGTTTTCACCTTTTTGCAATTTTTTGCAGCTGATCTACCCCAAACCCTTTTCAGTCATTTTATGTCTACATGCACCTATTCCAGCGGTGGCTGCATGTCACTGCTTAGGAACCATAATGATGACAATGCCAGAGCGTGCCTGCTCAGTGAGCCTTGGTATGGCTAATTAAAGTCTCCACCGGAAGGGGGGAGTTCTCCAAATGCAATGCATTTTCTAGTAGAGTAGGGGAATGTTTGACCCGTGGTTAGGGTTGCCACCTTTTCTTCATGCAAAACCTGAACACTAAAGCGCCGCAATTTTTTGGGGAGAATATCGGAGAAGCGAGGAGAGACAGCCAAGGGAGAAGTGAGAAAAGATATATTTTTATGTTGCATGTATTAAAGAAAATAAATGCAAGTATAATACTTCCAGATATTTATTAACACCCTCAGAGTTCACAGTACCCTCCCCCACCTCCCCCCGTGTTAAACTCATCTCCTCCCTGATTTACTGCTGATTCTCTGCAGCTCACAACCGCCAGCACTTCCAGGTGATGTGGAGGACAGTCAGCTAAGACGGGGGCTGTGTGGTGTCTTAGGGCCCGTTCACATCAACTGCGGTGTGCTCCAGAGCTGTAGCTGCTGGAATGCACGGCAACCTCACACTAAACTCCCCCCTTCTTTCTAGGGCAGGAGGGGGCGTGGCAGTGCATTGAAGTCCACGCTACCCTGCCCGCAGTGCGACTGGACGGGTGGCAAAACATTGCCTGCATTCCAGTCCAGTGCGAACGCCAAAAAAAACAGCATGCTGCATTTTTTTGTGTTCGCACTGGACCGGAACGCAGGCAATGTTTTGCCAGCCGTCTGATTGCACTGTGCCCTCTCCTGCTCCAAAATGAAGAGGGGAGCTTTGTGAGCGATTGCGGTGTGTTCCAGCAGTTGGAACGCACCGCAATTGGTGTGCACAATCCCTTACTCACCGGGACCGGAAGGCGATACTGTCACAGATGACAAACGATCAGGGCACAAACAAAGGAACACAGACACTCACCCTGCACCACCACCACCAGGAAGAAGTTCTATGACAGAAAGAAAACAATCAGAATGGGAGAACTTGGTGTGAGGAGCTCCACAGGTCGCACGTCAGCTCCCAGCCTCCAACACAGTGCGGCCTCAGCAGTAGGACCCCGGAGCTGCCCCATCCGCCTGAAGTTCTGACATCTTGTGCCTGGGGCTCAGCTGACACAAGATTTCAAAACCGTACTGTCCGGGTGAATCCCGTACAGGTGGCAACCCTACCCGCGGTACAATTTTATTTCTGTGTTTCTATTGCAGATTTCTCATCACTTACTGCCTAGTAAAACCTTTTCAGCAGGAGAGGAAGTGAGGATAAATCTCTCTATGGGAGCTCCAGACAGCTTTAAAGACTATAATGAAAGTATGGGGCTGCTCACAAGCTCTGCATTGAGTCATTCATCCTCATGGAAGATCAGGTGCTGGAAGCCATCAAGGGCTCATCCTACACCCCACAGACTGAACAAATCTAATGGTATAGACCAGCAGCACTCAAGAAAATTCAAACGATGGTAACAGGATGACGGAGAGTCTCTGCTTGGGACCTCCTCCTCTGATGCATTTCACCCACAAGGCTGGGCTTAATCATAGGGGGGAGGAGGGGCATGTAAGGAGAGGCCTACAGAACACCAAAAAGCACCTGACAGTGGTCCTGCTGAGTAATGATTAGTAGTTGATGACATTTAAAAGGAGGAACAGACACATGCATTTTCTATCAAGTGCCATCATTTGTCATATTAAAGAAGTATTGGGAGAGTAAAATGTACTCTTCCCAATACTTAGAGCCAGCATGTGACAAAGCACATGCTGGCTCTATAAATCCAAGGCTGGGCAATCACGAACCGCTGACCGCTTAACTACTTAACTCACAGTCTTCTGCAAAGAGCAGTGGTTCTCAGTCACTGCTCACGGGAGGGACTCTCCCCTCCCCTCTTTGTTACTTTAGCGCTTATTGTAGGGGCAGACAGGAGAAGGGGTGGGCACAGCTGGCTCTGGATATAGACAGGCAAAGCCAGCTATCAATCAGGCAGCAAGGTGGATCCCGACAATATTTCCCGGCTGCGCTAGTACTGCTATGCAGTAGCCCTCGAGATGCTGACTTTGGGTCATAGCAAGTAAATAAACTCTTTTACCCAAAAGAGGACGAAAGCCAAAAAAAAAAAAAAAAAAGGTTTGGCATTAGTTCTCTTTTAAAATCTCTACAACTCAGGGCTATGCATTACCCACTCTTGGGGAAAAAGTGTAAAGCCAGAATGTTTAAAATAAAACAGATAAAACATATATTTTCATTTGATTACCATAAATATATCTATCAAAAGATAATGAGAGGGAACTTGTAGTTAATGAAATACGAGAAAAACACACTTTATGTAAAGTAATCCTTTAGGATTATTCTCAAGATTTATGTACATGTTAAATCATCCACACCATACAACCACAAGACCAAATACTGACAATGCTGATCTTACCTGAGCACGAGCTGCATCTCGCTCTTGTATGACAGCTCCCATTTCCTCAGCTGTGATTTCTTCTCGCCTTTCGCGACTCCTCCTTATACGCTCCAGAATGAGTTCCCCATTCTGCTGAATAGCTGTGCCCCCTTCTGCTTCTCCTAATCTACCAAGAAGCTCCTGAAGAGTCTGAAGAAAATATTGATGCTCTATGACATGCACAAGTAAGGGGCAGACAAGCCAAAAAAAACGTTTAGCCAGAAATAAAATGGTCTACAACAAATGCATTTGTATATAGGGCCTGCCAAATGTTCTGAATCCAATTAATTGATCTCATGCTCCAGGTCAGCTTTAGGCTGGGCACACACCTCACAACCATCGCAAGACTTTTGTCTTGCGATAGTTGTAAGGTAATTAAAAAAACGTACGATCTGCCTATCTTGGACAGGCAGATCGTACTTGCGATGATCGCAAGCCCGCCCCGCTGAGGGGCGGGCTTCCGATGACCGCAATGCTGAACGGGCAGTGTGCGCTTGCGTACACCGGCCCGTGCGGCTTTTATCTTGCGAACATGCCACAAACCAGTCCGAACATTGTACGATGTTTGGCTGCTTTTCGAACATGTTCCTAAGGTAAAAGTCGTGCGATCTTACAGTAGCAGAGGTCGCACGGCTCCCACACACCTTACAATAATCATGCGATTATCGTAAGGTGTGTGGGCACCTTTATACTTCCCGCCCAACTAGGCCAACTGTAAGGGTTCAGCAAAAATGAGGCTGCCAGGTAAGACATTAGTCTGGAATCTATTATTTTTCATAAGAATACAAAAACCACCAAAATCTCCCCCAAAAAAGCAATCGGCTGCCTTGCTTGTGCAAAATATGTACAATTTATTATTTAAATACAGCAGTATTAAAAAAAAGATAAAACTCTCTAACTTGGGTTCTCCCTAGATAGGTGCTCTTGCTTAATACCTTTTGGGGTTTATAAGTGCAATTTGTTTATATTGTTATTACTACAGTGAAATCTTTATTTAATTACAATCACTTGTGGGTTTATACACCATCCTTAATTGGCATTTACCTTTCAGATGGCTCCCTGATGAGCTATATGGGATTTTTTATTGTTTTTAGGAGTTTTTAAATAAATGATTATAACTGTCAGTCCGCAAAATGATGTGTGGGTGGCTGTGTGCTGCCTCTGACAGTTCTATTCTTCTAGGCATTAGCGGTCATTAGTTATGCAGAAATCTGGCCCCTACAACTAAAGGATCATGTATGGCAGTCTAAATAAGCCTGAAATCTTATGCTATGTGATGCACAAGTCTCATAAAGTAAACAAAAAACGTCCTTTACCTTTCGTAGTGTCTCAGGAACAGAGGCAGTGCTGTCAATCCAAAATAGCATTGGGCAGGGCTAGGTGTGGCCAGATGCTAATTGACAAACTAAATGCTTGTAAATCAGCAGTGACAATGCTGATAGCCACCACCACAACTTTATTTTTTTAATCCCACTGTATTGCAAGCAGGCACAGCCTACATGAAAGTGGCAATTCTACTGTAAATTTGGAACAGTGCAGGATTGTTACCAGACCAACACAGGAACAGGTGTTAAGATCAACATACACATTACAATTGGATTGTACAATCTCAGATCTACCAACCAGTATGTAGTATAGGGGTCTGCTTGATTGGATACAGGTTGATTGGATAGTTCAGGTGGGTCCTCATATTACATAGTTTTGGTAAATCTAAAGGTGATTGTACAAAGTCTATACAGTCAGATTCTAACATGTGTGGTGACACTTAATGTGACTGGTGATCTCTTCCACCATTACAGGAGTCTGAGATGTGTGCAAGGTGGCCAAGCAAGACTTTTTTTTTGTTTTTGTTTTTTGAAAAGTCGAGTTTTGCAGGGAAGTTCAGCTAGCCGCATCTAATGTCTGGTATGCCATGTTGTTTCAACTGAAGGTAGCCCTTTGCATATTATTTTCTTTCATCATAGCCACAGTTTAAATGGGCCACATGTGTGGGACATTTGCTTTAGTAGCACAAAAACACTTGCATTATTGGGTTGGCATATAATCATGATATAAAAAAAATAGGTGAACACGTGAGTAAAACATACTGCCCAATTCCCCTCTCCTTCAACTTCTCCATCTAAATACAAGGGAACTGTTACAGACAATAACAGTTATCTCTCCAGTGTGTGTACACTGTGGTAAAGATGTGGTCCATCAGTATTTTCCAGTACACTTGCCAAACTGAGCCTTCAATGGGCAGGTAATACAGTGAAAAGTAAATTTTAGCATGACCTATTCTATGACAAAACACACCTACTCAAATATGTTTTTTTTTTTTTTAAAGGGGGTGGGGGGGCTTCTTAGACTTTAGTAAGTATACTTATGAATAAAAAAAAAAAAAAAATTGTAGTTAACTGGCATATTATCTGGCTACTGAAATAATTATTTGTATGCCTGTTATATACTGCATGCAATCTAAATCTATATACTGCATGCTAAAGTTGGACCAAGGTATACAAATTCAGTTGCAGTAGTGCAATCTAACCATCAAACCACAATTGAAACAAATGATCATTGCATGAACATAAAAATAACAAACCAACACCTCCCATGCATGGCAATTTTTATGCACTGGTTTTACTGGACAACAAATCTTTTTATTCAGAATTTAAAAAAAATGTGCTGCTGTTCATTGGGAAATATTCTCCTTCCAAAAATATAAAACAAATGGATATTTATAGACTAAGCTAAATGGCAGTAGGGAGTTATGATTTATGTGGAATAACTCAGTGCTGCAAGTATGTATGAATGATCTCGTCAGCTTAGCCCTTAGGAGAGGTCTTATGATGTCTCATTAAAGGAGAACTGTGGGGTGAGTGTTTTTCCCCATAGTTCTCCTTAGGGTAACGGGAGGACACAAACTAGCGTCCTCCCGTTACCCTAAGCTCAGTATACCGCGAGCTACAGCTCGCGGTATACTGAGACGCCGGAGCGGATCCCGACCTCGACGTTGAGATCCGCCCAGCTGCGTGAGTGACAGCTGGCTCTGCCTATCTAGAGGCAGAGCCAGCTGTACCCGCCCCCTCCCCATCCGTTCCGCCAGTCAGCGCTGGCAGATCGGAGTGGGGAGAGGGGAATCCAGCCCCTCCCCCTGTCACGGCAGAGAGCCGTGACAGGATCGAGAGGTGAGCGAACCCGGTATGTGTTCGCTCACCTCCCGATCTACTGAGCCGACCTGTGACAGTCTCATTGTCACAGGTCGGCTAGAACTATGAGGTGAGTGGAAATCACTCATCTCATAGTTCTCCTTTAAGGCTGCCACTTCTACATTGGAGTTATCTCTGTACACACAATGCACAGACAGACGAAATGTTGGTCCTCTAGTGATTAACCAATGCTGTAATTATTACAACACATGCATATTATACAAATGAGCCTAAATCCTTTATACTGTGTAACCATGATCTAACATTTAAGTTTAATTCCAGAAACCAGGTAGTGATAGGAATTAGAATATTAATTCAAATTATACAATTATGAATGACTTGGCATGCTTAAGTGTTCTAATATACTCAAAGTCTCTAAAACTTAGCAATATGAACTGTTTTTGCCTCAAGCACATAACCATGTGCCAAACCACATTCATTTTTTGGAGTCCATGAATCATGACTGTTCCTTCAAAATCAGCATTTTACTGTTGGCGCAGTTGATGGAAGGCCTCTGTCCAAGGCAGACCAGGACAAGTGGAGTCACTATTACACTATTACAAGCCAGGCCTCATTTATACACAATACAGAAGAAGATGCTTACCATGTCACCTTCTTCAGGGTTAACATCTTCCACTCTAGACAAAAGAGAAAAGAGGATGAGAAGCCGAACAGACAAAGCCACGAGAGGACAAGAAATCTGAAATACTAAGTGGCCAGCGACTTACTTCTCAATTCAGAAGCAAAATGAATTCTCCTCCCAAATCTTTGGGAGTTGAAGTAATTTTGCTGTGAGTGTCTTCAGGGGACGCCCTGCACACCCAGCGCATTATGGCGCCAGCTGTTCTGCTGTATCTTTCAATAATGCCAAGCTCATCTCTCCTCGGCTGCAGCCTGTTAACTTATTAATGTTTACCGCAATATATGGCTACAGGGATCAGTTCTTCATATGTGCTGAGATGGTTTAGGAAATCGGGCTCTTCACATGTTTTTATTGATCGTTTCTCTTTTAATTAGGGGCTTTGCTTACTTTTTATTCCTGGGATGAAGACGTCAGAATAAATTATATATATATATATATATAAAGAGTGATGCGGATCCCAGAGAATATTACTGTGTTCAGTTCCACGTGTAATCACATGCTTGATTAAACGCACAGTAAATTTTAAAGTGCAAGTCTAGCTTTATAGCATATATCTATAATGTATCGGCTGTAAACTCTACATTTCTGGGGGGAAATTCAGTTATTTATACAATTTATACAATACAGTTAATTATTATAAGCCATTCAGTCACACCCTTAAAGCAGTGCCCTGTAAAATGTACCCTTTTGTCTGGAAGTCTTTCTGAAAAAAAAGAATTGTACTTCCTGGTGTGTGAGTGTGCCTAGATACTGCTGTGCCTACAGACCCCTACCTGTATATCTGCAGTATGAGATCTAGGGCTCTGCTGCCTCTTACTGCTAGTGAAGGTAATTCTGGAGCGAGATTTAGTAATATCACTGCTCCCTTTGCTGGAGGCTCTGACATGAGGAACCAAAGCCCTGTCTCTATCAAGCTGGCCACCCCCCACACAGAGACACAGTGCAGAACAAGGCATGAAAAGCCAGGAATGGAGGAACATCAGTTGCATGGAGACCACAGGCAATGCTGGAGACTAGTCCTATGCCTGCCTTTTTTGGGCATAGCTTCCAGAGTTCAGTTGCCCTTTTTAAGTTCATTTAAAAGTAAAAACTTTTTTCCAAGTTTTAAATAGAATATAAGCTGGCCATACACTAGTCGATTTCCGAGTGAAAGATCTTTATTTAAAAAGGAAAGATCTTTCTTTACACCCGATAATGCCATCAGAGACTTGACAAATGTTGAGTGAAATTTTGTTTTATTTTAACATTTGATTTTAGAATGGATGGAGTTTCCCGAACAAAAACCACATTCACTGTTAGAATTTCGTTCGAGAAAAATTTTCCAGCCTGCTCCTTCAACTTTTTTCAGCACTATGGTCGAAATCGATGATCAACTAATAGAAATTTGAACGAAAGATCTTTCGTATGAAAATTATTTTAAAAAATCGACTAGTGTGGGGGGCGCATGTGTGCTGCGAGAGAACATGGACACATGTTAGCTAAGCTCTGCACCGCCTGTCCATTATGAGTCCCCACAGACATTCCTATTGCATCAGAGGCTTTACATTCTGAGGGTCCACGGTCCATGCGAGCCCAACAACTCAATTACTAGCCACGAGTCCACTTGGCAAAACTAAAAACAGCGTCCCAGATAGGAATAAAAAAACACCAACTACTGGATCCAAGATGGCACCTGCTACACCTGAAAGGGATCTTGCACGTGCGTTATCCAATGACTCGGCTAGCACGATCAATAGCCAGGCTCTCTTTCCGTCTGCTCTGCAGACAACTTCAGTGGCCCCTTCAACAGCCTTTTTGGCTAGCATCAGATTTCTGGTCCATGAAGAACATTTGGCTGCCACTAAGAAACTCTTGGCGGATCTATTAAAAGAAATACGGGACATTGCCAATTGGACGGCCATCCTGGAACACCGCATGGATGATGCTACAACCATTTTGGATGGCCATGAAACACTAGTGAAGGATTTCCAGCAGGATATTCAAGCTCTGCAAGACAAACAAGAGGATGCCGAAAACAGGGGCCTTTGATCCTTTAACCCTAATCCACCACCCATTACCTTGAAAACTAGATTTAACAACATCAACAGTAACCTTACAAAAGGTCTTAGAGGAATTTCACCATCACCTTGCAAAATTGTACTCAGATCCTACCCCCCACCTCAGTTCACATTTCATCTTTCTTAGATTCAATAACTTTTCCTTCTCTCCTGGGCCTCTTATTAAAACTTCATCAATGCTGATTTAACAGAGGAGGAAATCCATTTGACAATATGTGATCTGAAATTTGGCAAAAGAGCAGGCCCGGATGGCTTCTCTACAATTTTTTTTACAAGAAGCTGCTTGTTCCACATCTTACTGCCCTATTTAATTAATTGAAGGCCAATGGATGCCCGGGTCGGGACTTGCTCACGCATAATGTGGCCATGCTTCCTAAACTAGGTATGTTCCGATACCAGTGCCGATACTTGGCATTTTCACGAGAACTACCAGGTTCCCAGCAGTTGCAACAGGGCCCTGGCGCTCCGCATTGTCCTGAATTAATTAGGCCCTATTCACACTAAGCGACATACCTTTTGCAGGAGATCCGCGCGGTCAGGATAGCGCAATTTTCGGGGCGACGATCCAGCGACGGTAGCGCGGCCTTCACCGTCGGGCTCCATTAAGAAATAGAAAAATCACGCAAAATCCCCCGGAAAAAGGGTCCTGCTGGAGCGACGGGCGATATGGAGCTAAGACAGCTCCATTGACTAGCATTGGCCGGCGACTTCGCTTAGCGTAAATCGCTTAGTGGGAATGGGGCCTTTGTCTGTGTTGTTTTAGAAAAACTGTCACATGACACTAAATAAAAATGTATCAGTAATTGTATCTGTGAGTACGTGGGCAAGTACTTGGTCTGTAAAAAATGGTATCAGTGCATCCCTAATTTTATATACACTATATTGCCAAAAGTATTAGGACGCCTGCCTTTACACGCACTTGAACTTTTTTTTTTTGACAAAATAATTTATTGTTTTACAAGCATATAGTACAACTGTGCATGCTATTTGTGCCTAACATTGATGGCACCATGCATAGCAGTGCATTCAACATAACATTACAGCATCAATAGCCGTGGAAAAGAAAATAAAGGAAGGAACAAAAGAACAAAAAGAAAGAAAATCAAAAAACAATTCTGGTTCTACATTACAGGTGGGGGAATCATTCCCCAACAAGGCTCGCTAGGCCTTCCCACAGCCCTCCTATATACCCGCCAGGGGTTCCGGCCTCGACAGGAGATCATGGGATGGGTGAGCCAGGCAATGGGGCACCTATCTCGTCTGGACCCTCAGGTCGGACATGGTCCAGGCAGGAGCTCTCCAAACGGGACATTAGTCCCCTCTCAGGAGCGTGCATCCAGGTCTACTGCCGAGTTAGTGCATCCCAGCCAGCTATCCCAGATTTTATGGAATTTCCCCTGGACATCCCATGTTGGCATACGTGTCCTGGTATAGAGGTAGGTTGTCATTCACCAATTTTTTCCAAAAGGACAGCTCCGGCGGGGCTGGTTTTTTCCAGGGTATAGCAATAGCCTTACGAGCATAGAACAAGGTCAGGCCTACCAACATGCGTTCCGACCCGGTCGGAGCTACATCCTTCACCAGGCCCAGGAGGCACATTCTCGGCGATGGTGTCAGTGGCAATGAGGTGACCTTTGAGATATAGCCTACCGTGGAGCCCCAGTAGGACTTGATGAGGGGACATTCCCAAAAAACATGAAAAAACACACCCTCCTCACACGTACATCTCCAACAGGACGGAGAGATGGATGCATTCATTTTATGTAAACGATGAGGGGTAAAATAGGCTCTATGCAGTATCTTAAATTGCACCATTCTATCCCTTATTGCAACCAGTTGTTTAAAGAGTGCATCCCAGACCTCCTCCCAGTCTTCCTCATCCATGTCTGGGACGTCCATCCTCCACTTATTCTGTAA
The DNA here is from genome assembly GCF_000935625.1 of Nanorana parkeri. Taxonomy (NCBI): domain Eukaryota; kingdom Metazoa; phylum Chordata; class Amphibia; order Anura; family Dicroglossidae; genus Nanorana; species Nanorana parkeri. Next base: position 339,873 of record NW_017307023.1, on the reverse strand, counting down.
TGTGAGCAGGCTGGAGAAATTCAGGGTTTGCAGGGTATTATAAAAACAGGAGGAGGGCTTCCTCAGTCCCTCCATCCCAGCCAGGGGCTCCAGTTGATTCTCCCAGGCGAATCCCATCCCCTGGAAATTGAGCGCTGAAGTCATGGGCGAGTTGTAAGTAGCGAAAAATAAATTTGGGGGGTATAGCATTCCTTGCGGCTAGGTCATCAAATGTGATCAGGGAAGTGGACTCCACAATATCCGAGAGGAGTTTCACACCTCGTTTTGCCCAAAAAGCGCGATCGGGGACCGTGTGGAAGTGGGGCAAGTTGGGGTTATTCCACAAAGGGGTTTTCGGGGAGATATCCAGGGCCGTCCTGGAGCACCAGGAGCTTCCCGTGCGCCATACTTTGATGGTTGTGCGCATGGAGGGGGTAAGAGGATAGGGGGCTTTAGGCCCTCTATATAAAAGGCCAGTTAGTGCCTCCACTGAGTTCAGGACTGCGGCTTCCAACATAAACCGAGGAATTGGTGACGTCGGCCGAGAGCCACCAGTGGGCCGTGACCATTTGGGTTGCTAGGAAATATTTATAGAAGTCCGGGAGCGCCAGTCCACCCTGGAGAGTGGGTCGCATTAGGGTCGTGAGTTTATACCTTGGGGGTTTAGTGCCCCACAAGAAGGAGGAGACTAATTGGTTCAGCTGATGGAAATAGGATTTTGGGATCCATATGGGACAATTACGAAAAATATATGTTAATTTGGGTAGAAGCTCCATTTTTACTAAATTGATCCTGCCTAATAGGGACAGAGGTAAATTCGCCCATGCCTTCAGTCTCTGCTTCATGTCTCCCAAAATTGGAAGTTCGATGCCAGGAAGTCCTGGGGTGAGCCAGATATCACCACCCCCAGGTATTTAAAGGATTCAACCCAGGAAAGTTGAGTAACCGTCCTGGGTGTAGACCTAGCTGCAGCGTCAATGGGGAACAATATGGATTTGTCCCAATTAACTCTCAGACCCGACACATCTGAAAATGCGTTGAGAACATCCAAGGCACCCTGCAATGAGGGTCCCGGGTCATTCAGGAACAGGAGCAGGTCGTCCGCATATAGCGCCACTCTCTCTTCCAGCCAGCCAATTCTAAGTCCCTTGATATAGGGGGATGTTCTAAGAGCTTCGGCTATGGGTTCCATGGCCAAGGCGAAGAGAGTGGGCGAGAGCGGACAGCCCTGCCGAGTACCCCTGCAGATAGGGAAGGGAGCTGACAATTTATTCCCCAGTTTGATAGAGGCCATAGGATTGTGATACAGCAATTTAATCCATCTAGTGAACTCTAAGGGGAGTCCCATTTTGTCCAGCACAGCCCATAGGTAGGACCACTCCACCGTGGCAAAGGCCTTTTCTATATCTAGAGACACCACCACCCTCGTTCCGTCGTTAAGATGGGACGTATGCAAATTTGTGAATAGGCGACGCAAATTAATGTCAGTGGATCTGCGTGGCATAAAGCCAGTTTGATCCGAGTCTATTAAACTATCCGTTAGCTGAGTAAGTCTCACACTTAAAAGCTTGGTGAGAATTTTAAAGTCACAGTTAAGTAGGGCAATAGGCCTATAAGAGGCACAGGAGGTCGGATCTCGAGGCGGCTTGTGAATCACTATTACATGGACGGTGGCATTCGGCGTGTGTTTTGTAAAATTCAATAGGAATGCCATCTGGGCCTGGTGTTTTTCCGTTGGGGAAGGAGCGTATGGCGGCTAGTACCTCAGGTTCAGTTATGGGTCTTACCAGAAAATCACGTTGGCTGTTGGACAACCATCCTAGGGCAACCGAGTCTAGCAGGGGCCGCAAGCCCGGAGGCTGGGCGTCCGTCGGAAGTGAGGAGGAATAGAGGTAGGCGTAGTATCTCCGAAATACCTCAAGGATGTCTGCTGGGGAGGTGACAGAGGCGTCCGGGCCAGAGCGCAGTTCAGCAACCATCGTCTGAGGCCGGGACGCCTGTGACAGCATACCCAGCAGCCTCCCATTTTTATCCCCATTTTCAAAGTAATTTTGTTTACGACTACCCACATCAGTCCTTGTTAGGTCCGCCAGATGCAAGCGGAGCGTGCGCCTCGCCGACATCAAGGCGTCAAAATTATCAGGAGTGGACGAGGACTCATAACGAGAGAGACACCCCTGCCTCCACCGCCTGGAGTTCCACCGTACGTGCTGAGTCCTGGGTTTTAATTGCTTTCTGCAATGACATGAAATCGCCTCTGACATAGGCCTTAAATGCATCCCATACCATAGCAGGTCCAGCAGTGGAGGCATTCAGGTTCCAATATTGCTCAACGGATGTTGGAATAGCTTCCAGAGCCAGAGGGTGAGAGATCCAGTGGGGGCCAGTCTGACCGCGTTGTCTCTTCCACCTGAGAAATCCGGGCCTCCGCTTCGCCCATGCGCGCACGGAATTTGTCCATGTCGCAGGAAACTCACATCTGCAAGTAGAGAGTCGATCTTGCTGGTGCAGGATGTAATGGCCGCTAGTATGTCAGAGCTAGATGGCGAGTGAGGCGGCGAGGCCGGGACACACGTCTGAGTGCCCACAGACATCTTGCTGCATTCAGCCAGCACAGCCAAGATGGCCGCCTCTGAGCCACCACGAGGCTTGCCTACCAACGATCGAGTCGATCTGTACTTGTTCCGCCACATGCAGAACCCTGCCGAATATCCGTGCCGACTCCGGAGGGGTAGAGCAACACCTGAACCCAGGTAAGTGGCAAAAACTCAGCGCCAGGATAGTGTCAGGATATTCTATGAAGCGGAGCTTCCCGTGCGCACGTCTACTCCGGATCACATGCTGGCCACGCCCCCCACGCACATGAACTTTAATGGCATCCCAGTCTTAGGCTGTAGGGTTTAATATTGAGTTGGCCCCCCCTTTGCCACTGTAACAGCTTCAACTCTTCTGGGAAGGCTGTCCACAAGGTTTAGGAATGTGTCTATGGGAATGTTTGACCATTATTCATTACCTTTATAAGTCTCCATGAATACATTCCCGACATGTCCCAATATATGCAAACTGTATCATTAAAAAAAACAACAACAACCGCCTGTTAATCACTAAAATGCAATCCTTGAATAGTAGTCAGTGACTTTGCCTACGCTGAGATGATGTTATCCACATCCTGAAGGCAGGAGGAATCATTCCTCCAGCCTCTTCTCCCCAGTGATCAGACTGCAACATTTTAGTGTCAAAACAGCCAAGAATTGCAGACACCAAGATTTATGTCGATCATGTCATCTCTGAACTGCCATCTCAGTCCAGGAAGTAGATAGTGACTCTGGATGATGGCTTAACAAAGATGGTGCTCTCCTTCTACGGATTAAAGCAAATGAAGGCATTGTCAGGGGAAGTGCTGTGACCTTTTTGAGAGGTAATAATTACCTGGAACTGTTTCACTGACATGTTGCTTATCATGCAGTTAGCATTCAAAATATATCTGAGGGAAGGTCCACTTTAAGCCAAGCATGGTGCTGTACAGCAGTGTGGGTAGGCAACAGAATGTGTCAGCAATACTAAGTTAAAGGCCACAGATTTACCTTAAACCTGCCACAAAAGTCAGAATCAAATAACATTTGGAGATAAGATTTATTGGGTGAGCTATCTGACCAAATAATGTCCTCCTGAATATAAAATATCAGTTTTGGATGATGCCTTTTAGTAGGTTTTGGCAATAGCTGTACTGTAAATGTGTTGTTAAAAACACACTAAGTGCCTATTCACACTTGTTTGTTTTCCTGCAGCAGAACACATGAATATGCTTTTCAAGTAAAAATTCTATTATATCCTATGTGACTGTTTCACATACAGGTGAAACTCGAATAATTAGAATATCGTGCAAAAGTAATTGCAGTAAGTGCTGCAAAACGGGCCCAAACCAAGTACTGAGTACATATGCATGCTTGTACTTTCAGAGGTCCGATATTGTTCTATGTACAATCCTTGTTTTATTGATTGCATGTAATAATCTATTTTTTTGAGGTTGTGGATTTGGGGTTCTTGGGGTTTTCATGAGCTGTAAGCCATAATCATCACAATTATGACAAATCACGGCTTGAATTATCTTGCTTTGCATGTAATGAGTCTATCTCATATATTAGTTTCACCTTTTAAGTTGCATTAGTGAAATAAATGAACTTTGCACGATATTCTAATTATTCGAGTTTCACCTGTATATGCACAGTGGTTTAGTGTGGTTTTTAAAGTGAGACTATAAGGGCCCATTCACACCTACCACATGTGCTGCAGCGCCCATAGGTGTGAATGGGCCCAGAGAAAGTGTACTATTGCCCTTTGTGCCATGGCAACCTCTATGTAGATTTAATTTATAAGAAATGCCTGTGAAAAATAAAACTGCTATAATAATACACTATATATTAGTTTTTTGCTATGCATTCGGATTAAGCTATTGTGAAGAGGATGCCACTATGTCCTAAGAAAAATGTTTCACATACTAAACAATGGGTAATTACGGCCGTAGGTAGTAAGGTATCAGGACTTGGTGTCATTCTATTTGTTTGTATGAGAGCCTCTTCATCTCCCGAACTGTCAATCTTTCAAGGCCACTATCTAATGTGTTTATCCAGCAGTGTCCATACTTGTACATTTGTGTATTTTTCAGTCAGTCTGGGCATGCTGCCAATGTTTTCACATGCTTTTAGACCTACATGTAGGTACAGGGGGCTGGCCATCTCCATCCATTTGTCAAATCCAGTGAAGGAAAGATGGGAATACAAATAGTGGACATTAATCTGGACTATATGCTGAATGCCATTCATTTTAACATTTTGTAACTTGATTTCATGGATGGTCATATTTGTGATAGTTTATTAATCTAAAGTAGGAAAGCAGCTATTTTCAGAACACCCTTAACTGTCCCTTTGATGTTGTCTTTGGATGCCTCTAACACAAGTAGCTGTGCTTTGACTTAAAGAATTACTGCAAAAGAGCAGCTATACAAAGCCGACCATTGCAACAAAAGAACATATCTGCCAGCATCAGTTATAATGCAGTAACCCATAGCAACCAATATGATTTTGGTTTACTTTAGTTAGATCAGGTAAAGAAAACCTGTCATAAGAGATAACAAGGCTGCTATTGTTGACATTCCATTGGAAGATACTGGCTGCCAGGCTGTCATACTGACACTTTGGGTGCAATTCTTTTAAAGCCACTGACTCAAAGCAAGTATAAAGAGAAGACATTCTGACTTTCATTGATTGGGCAAGTATTCTGGGTCAGTGACTCATAGCTATTGCAGCCACACAACTAGCATTCTCAGAAGGGGGCCAGCCATGGCAGCACCCTTGTTTCTCTCATGATTACTGTACTTTAAGTGATGATTTCTGGTTGCATTGGAATAATCATAGTGGACATCATCATTGCTCTTGGCATTGCCTTACCATATAAGCTGCTTTGTCTAAACAGCGTTTGACTTGTCTATTTACAAAATGTTCTACTCTATGTTTATGTGTAATATACTGTACATGGTAGCATTTTGTGTTGGTATTTGTCATATAGATATTTTCCGTAAACTGTATAACGTTAGACATAATAGCATTTAATAAAGTTAGTACTCTTGCAATGTTCGTGTTCTGGGAGTGCACTGTCTGCATGCAGTTTGCATGTTTTTTGGGGGTTTGTAAGGGTTTCCTCATGGTGCCACAGTCTCCTACCACAGTCCAAAAACACCCATCACAGTTCAAGGACTGTGAAAGTGACACACCAGCTGCTGTCAGAATATAATAGCCCAGCAGGAGATTTTTCCATCCACGCTGCTCAGTGTGGATGGAGGAATCTGTTATATTTTCTGTGTACGGCTTCCAGTTTAAACCAGGGTTCTCAAACTCAATTCATCCAGGGGCCAATGGACATTTTTTTTCTCCCATGGGGGCCACTTGTCAAATTTTAGACTTCAAAATAAAATTGAACTGTATATGATACCATTGTTAATGTCTGAGTGTGTTACTAATGTTGATATGTATTTGTGATGATTGCTTTGTATGCAATGTCAGTATATTTTTTTTATGAGTTTGTATTTGTGTACTGTCAGGAATTCTGTGAGTGATGCCGGTATGTGTGTTAATGTTTCTGTGTGTGTTGTATCAGTATGCATACTTGTGTATGTGTGTGCAGCGTCAGTATGTGTGTGGTTTTTCCTACATGTTTTAATTTTAATCAAAGAGGGCCAACAGATTCACACATTCACTCACAAGTAAACAGAAATACACACACACACACATAGAAATATGCACCCTCCCCACACACAAAGACCCCATTTACAATAAGTTAATGATCAGGTGACAAACGCTGCACATCGCATGTAATGGTATGCGACATGATTACATGCAGTTCGGAAATCAATCACTATCACTGGATGCATTGATCGATACGTCCAGGGAGAGTGATTGATTTCTAACCTCAAGTAATCATATCACATACCATTACGGTGTGCAGGTGTTTACATGCAGCGGTTGTCAATGGATAATTAACTTGAATGGGTGACAGCTTCCACCTGTAAATGCCAGATAAGGGATTCTTGCTGCAGGAAAATGCAAATTCCTCATGCAGAAATCCCTAATTGCTCCTAAACTAACATACACACAAATCCACAATAATACGCTCCCTCCATAATAGTACACTCCCCCCATAATAGTACACCCCCCCATTCCCCGTGTTCCCCACAATAATAGACTCCCGCCAGACCTCACTAATCAATCCTTTCGGCTGGCGTTCAGTGACGACAGAGATGCAGACCACGTAGCTGCTCCCGCAAGTCTGGTACGTAGTCCGTGACCGCATACCTGGCTTGTCAGCTGGCCGGTACTTTGAGACCGCTGGTTTAAACCTTTTGCTGCCACCGATATACGGCATATGGCGGAACACAACTGTTTCCAGCTGCCAATGTCAGTATGCCATTCATTGGTGGCTTTTACCATTCTGCTATAAGCTCATGGTCGCTTTAGCACCCATGAACTTATATCAGAACGGTTCCCGACGGTCCCCTTTAAATAGCTTTTCAGCCACTGATGACAGCTATTAACAAAAATTGCGGAAAGTAAGCCTGCTTGATTGTCACTTCCCCTCCCAGCCCCGCCTGCTGCATTCTCTCACTGTTGTTCTTCAGATTTGGGGCCAATAACCGCCCACTGTCTGTTATTGCCCGCCGGCTCTCTCCCCGCCGTGGTCCACCGCTCCTCTGGGGGACCCTGGACCACAGCAAATTAGAGCAGGTTTGAGAGCGGGGAGCAGAGAGGAAAACGTCAGTTCTCCGCTCTTCTCCATGTAAACAGTGAGGGGCAGAGCTGCACTCGCAGCCTTCCCCTCAGAGATGTGCTGTGCTCGCACTCCTGTATTGATTGACACTAGATTCGCAGTTTTAAGAATTAATCTACAAACTGCATTTATGAAGACATCTTAGGATGGGACAATAAATTTGGCGCAAATAAAGCCAAATATTTTACATGCAAACAGATAAGAGTAAAAATAGGCGCAAGTGCAATGATAAATTCCCCCCTATGTGTCTCCAGTTATGAATGAACAGGAAGTGCATTACATTACTTCCTGTTCATTCATGAGTTTCCTAATGGGTGGAAGCCTCAGTATACGAGCTTCTACCCATTCATAAACTGGATGATAATTAATGTTTTACTATCACCAGTTATAATCCGTTTATGACCATAAACATTTCCCCGAAGGCCTCCCCCCCCCCAACAGCAAAAAATAAATGTTTACAAAATAAAACACAATCCCCCTCCCCCAACACATAACATACAGAGGTGCGTAGCTAGAATGCATCACAGTGCTTGAGTTAAAAAAATAAATAAATAACATTAATTTAACTGTGGCAGCGCATGGCCACATGGTAGAAAAGTCACTCGCACTCCAATAAGAACTTCAGTCAATGTTCTTTATTGACAAAATAATTGTCACATTGTATAGCGACGTTTCTGAAACGACACTAAACGATGTGATAATTATTTTGTCAATAAATAACAGTGACTGAAGTTCTTATTGGAGTGCGAGTGACTTTTCTACCACATGATACTGATCTGCAGATGTATCTGCTGTCATCTCAGCACCCACCTATTATCGTCAGGAGTGCAATGGGATCTACATGAATTACTTTTGGCAAATCATTGCTGTGCATTGCGATATGCTGTGTTGTGATTAAATGTACGCCTGTATCATTTTATCACAACACAAACACCAACACAGTGCACAAAATTTTTTAACAAATCGCTTATTTAGTTTTGTGTTAATTATTTTTTTTTTACTGTTTCTTAAAAAGGCACAATTAAAAATAAGTGTTTTTTTTCTGTGCACCGATACTGATTTTAATGTGCTTTATCAATTGAATTGTGTATATTTATTGGTTTAATATTGATTTGAGAAACATTTGCGCAATTATCGCAGAACCTTCAAAGTTAGTAGCACCATCTTTTTATTCTACCGGGCCTTATATATATATATATACACACACTATATTGCCAAAAATATTGGGATGCCTGCCTTTGACCCTGCACATGAACTTTAATGGCATCCCAGTCTTAGTCCGTAGGGTTCAATATTGAGTTGACCCACCCTTTGGCGCCATAACAGCTTAAACTCTTTTGGGAAGGCTGTCCACAAGGTTTAGGAGTGTGTCTATGGGAATGTTTGACCATTCCTCCAGAAGCGCATTTGTGAGGTCAGGTACTGATGTTGGACGAGAAGGCCTGGCTCGCAGTCTCCGCTCTAATTCATCCCAAAGGTGTTCTATCGGGTTGAGGTCAGGACTCTGTTCAGGCCAGTCCAGTTCCTCCAACCCAAAACTCACTCATCCATGTCTTTATGGACCTTGCTTTGTGCGCAGTCATGTTGGAACAGGAAGGGGCCATCCCCAAACTGTTCCCACAAAGTTGGGAGCATGAAATTGTCCAAAATGTCTTGGTATGCTGATGCCTTAAGAGTTCTATTCACTGGAACTAAGGGGCAAAGCCCAACCCCTGAACAACAACCCCACACCATAATCCCCCCTCCACCAAACTTTACACTTGGCACAATGCAGTCAGACAAGTACCGTTCTCCTGGCAACCGCCAAACCCAGACACGTCCTTTGGATTGCCAGACAGAGAAGCGTGATTCGTCACTCAAGAGAACACGTCTCCATTTCTTTAGAGTCCAGTGGCGGCGTGCTTTACACCCCTGCATCTGACGCTTTGCATTGCACTTGGTGATGTAAGGCTTGGATGCAGCTGCTCGGCCATGGAAACCCATTGCATGAAGCTCACTACGCACTGTTGTTGTGCCAATCTGAAGGCCACACGAAGTTTGGAGTTCTGTAGCTATTGACTCTGCAGACAGTTGGTGACTTCTGCACACTGTGCGCTTCAGCATGCTCTAACCACGCTCTGTCATTTTACGTGGCCTACCACTTCGTGGTCGAGTTGCTGTTGTTCACAGTTGCTTCCACTTTGTTATAAAACCACTAACAGTTGGCCGTGGCATATTTAAGGAGATTTCACAGATGGACTTATTGCACAGGTGGCAACCTATCACGGTACCACGCTTGAATTCACTGAGCTCCTGAGAGCGACCCATTCTTTCACAAATGTTTGTAGAAGCAGTCTGCATGCCTAGGTGCTTGATATTATACACTTGTGGCCAGGGAGGTGATTTGAACACCTGAATCCAATGATTTGGAGGGGTGTCCCAATACTTTTGGCAATATATTGTATGTCCAAGTTTGGGAACCCGGATAGTTTACAGAGTCAGGGGCCGCTATGCCTTTTTGTGTTAACTAGATTGTTTGCTGTGGAATATTTGCATTGTAAATTTCTGCGTAGACTCAAGATTAAATGAAGATGCGACTTACTGTCTGAGAACCAACTGGAGTTGCTGCACACGGAGAAGGGCCTCATCTCGTTCTTCGTTTGCCAGTCTGAGTCTAGCCATAATAGCCTCATCCCGCTCACGCTGAGCACAGTATACTTCTTCCACAAGTGCTGGGAAGGGACAGAAGGGCATGAACTGAACTAATGTTTTGCAGTTGACAGAAGCACAATTAAAAGTACAGAAGGGTACATGAACAAAGTAAATGCATACCAAATTAAATCAAGGATAAATTTTGATTCCAAGACAGTACTTCTCACCTTGGTTGTAGAGGACTGGTCAACCAGTTTATCACATGCGTACTGATGCCAAGCTGGTTGTTAAAGATCCTTCTGCCTGATGATCAAATACAATATCCTCTATCCCTGGATGAAAATGGTGAGCTCTGAAGCCAAGCAAACTGCAAGCATGCCTACTGCAAAGCTCAACTAGTTGGTCACCCCTAATGTGGCTGTCCCAAGCAGTGACATGAAAGTTCACAGGATTGTGCCACAGCTCACGCATTAGATCTGCCAGAGAACCTGAACTATGGAAATTGTGCCCAAAAATGGCAAGCAGAGGGCAAAGGACAAGTCACCAGTACTGCCTATGGTTTCCCTGCAGGTGATCTTTCCCCCCTTACTGACCTACCATGCATTGTTTCGCACTGTCTTTGTGGAGACGGTTATCTTGGTAGAGAAGAATTTATTCCTAATTTTAAGAGCTGCCAACATAATAACTGGTAGGGTAATGATCAAGAAACAGCAGAAGTGGAGGACGCACAGATACAGAAGTAGGGAGATCCTTGCGCTGCAGCAAGAACAGTGAGCAGCACAGTAGTGACATAGCTAAATCTTCCGCCATATCTCATGAGATTAGTAGACATACAGCTATCAGACTGTAGACACAAAAGTGCCTAGGCACAGGTAGTGCTCTGTTATTTTTCAGGAGGAATTTCAAATTAAAGATATTTTTCAGGGTACTGCTTAGGCACAATCACATTTCTAGATGTTGCCTATAAAATAACAAATCTTCACTTTTTCAGTTCAGGTCCACTTGATAGTGCCTGCATATTTTGGTCAGAATGGTATTCCATCACCTAGGGAGCAGGACATCTCAGTTGATAACCAGAGAACAAATTCCTTGGCAACAAGACCAACTTCAACAACTACCACTATTAAAAACTGTTTGATCGTTGAAATGAAACTGTAAAAGTAACGTTTTCAAACAAAGCTTTTTTATTTTTATTAGGATAGGGTTGGAAATGGTTTGATCCAATCCCCTAATATTATGTTTGTAGTCTGTGACCCCAACAGAAAAATTTCCCTTCACCCCCAAGCCTGCTGTGACAGCCAGGCCTCAGCTGTGAGCTGAACTTCCGTGTTCCTCTCTCTGGAGTGTATTTTCCATATGTTCCTATGAATAACCTACTGGGGGCTAGTAGCACTGCCATTAGGAAACAGACATTTTGGTTGTGCCTCATTAATACATTAGACCCAAGCTAGTACAAATGCCAATACAATCAAGCTAATTAGAATAATGCAAACAGAAGTGCATCATCCGAGATTTCTTTTTCTTTCTTTGACTTGCAGTAGATTTCAATATTTACACAGTGAAGGTTCAGAGCAGTTACATTACATTCACAAATATTATCACCCGCTGTGTAAGCCATAGAGGAAAATCCTCCCTCCGTTGATGTGGAAGAGAAGATGTTTAAAAATGGAAGTATCCAAATAAAACGGTAAACAAGCTTATCAAATATCTGGTAATTCTTAGTCAAATGAGACACACCGCCGAACATTTATTTATTTTTTTGGCAAATATTACGACTTTGTTTAGGGACCTAATTGTTATATGATGCAAGTAGAAAGCAAATGTTGTAAGTGGGGTAGGGACACGGTAGGAAGCGAATGTGTAAACTTGCTGCACGTGTAGTTGCCCAGCTGCTGTCCTGTACATAGAAGCTATCTGGGTTTTGTTTTCTTTTACTACAATGCTTAAAGCAGAGCTCCAGGCACACAGAAAAAAATGCTTGCATCCAAAAACCATTAATGCCCAACTGAAGCTTTACATTGTCACAGAGGTCAGGTACACTTCAAAGTCAGATCAGGTTGGCTTAATAGTAAAGAATTTGTCATTTTTTAAACCTTTAAAAAAATATATATATTTCTAACGTGTGAATGCTTTAACTCTGTATCAAACTGCCCTGTGCTGGCAGGACGTTGGAGATGCTGATGTTGCTTTCATGGTGAGGAACTCCAATGGTCTGACAAACACCCTTTACATTGCTACAATCAACAGCGCTGCTCAGGGAGCGTTGTTGATTGGAGAAGAGTCATTATGACTGTGTGGTGCTATCTGGACCAATAAAGAACCAGACACACTGCACTGTGTGAGAGCAGTAGTCCAAAACTCCACAGGGCAGTCTGCCACAGTGACAAAGCACTTTCACAAAAAACTGACATATTCTTTACTTTGAAGCCATTCTGATTGCATCCCACTATCCCATTAAATAGGTTTAACTGCTCACGAGATTGAAACTGTCAGGTACACTAAAACATATTGTCGGCATTGACTTGTGGACAGTTGGAAAAGTAGTGCCCTTTATTATTTGTTCATCTGGAAATAAAAGACATCTCTGCTGCACAAAAGATTTACTATAGTGTCCACTATAGTATTTGCAGGCACTTTTCAGTGCATGCTCTTAAGCTGACCATACACTGTAATATATTCTTCATTCAATACGCAGGCTAAATGAAGAACATATTAGATTCCTCCATCAATGCTTTCCTGCTGTTTGCATTGTATTCTGATTGCGGCCGCTGGCCACTGTGAGAATACTTAACAGAGTCGGCAGCTTATTGGCTGCCGCCTCTGTGCGTTCGAAGGTTTTCCAAACAGTTCATTGGATCAGCTGATTCTTGATGATATTTGTATAGTGTATGGCCAGCTTTAGGCAATAAACATAGTTTGAAAATGATACAGACAGGCCCACAATATATTGTATGCATAATAACTGAAATTATTCTTAAGTCCCATAATCGTATACACACCAGAAAGCAGACTGGAAATAAGACTTGTGTGTAAGGTAGGTCAATCAACGGATGCTAAATCAAGAGGTTGCATAAAGTAATCTGGCAAACGGGATAGTGGGCAATGTGAAAGGGCACAGGAAAGCTGCCAGTGTGGGGATGCATACTGTCAAATAAGTAGGCTTAATGCAAAGAGTACACCGAAAGCCTCAGTGCTGCATGCTCTGAATAGTAGTCTGACTATTTCGTCTGACTGGTAGAAGAATCACTAGTTAGCCAAACAGAATTACAAATATTTTGTCAGGTTAATTACATTTATAATGCCAATGTATATATGCATTTCAGCTGTGTATTTCGATGTTTGCATAATGTTCTGATTTAAAGCTGAACTGAAGGCATTAAAACTTTCATTTACATAAACTCATCAACAGCTACAAAGCATATAAATCCACTTTATGTGTACTAAATGCCTTCAGAAACCCAGTTTTTACCTTGTAAAAGTAGCAATTACATCATCACTGTGCTGTACATAGCCTGTGCAGACAGCAGAGTTGTGGGTGGGGCCCAGAAGTTAGGACCACACTTCACAGAGGTGCCTTGATGGGCGGTGTGGCTTCTACATATTTTTGGCCAAAGGTTTGTGCAACTAAAACCTCTGCTTTTAACGCATACTGTTAACAGGGTAATTTGTTTTCTTGCAGGCTAGCTGGCAGGTGTGCTGGGGATTTTTTTGTGTTTTGTATTGTTGTAAGCCTTCCCATGTGCACTCTGCTACAGAGGCTGGTTATAAATATATGCGGTTACCATCTTTTTCTAGTTTTTCTTTCTTTTTCCCAGAAGGCTCCACCCACTACTGACTACCTGCAGAAAACTACAGGAGGGAACGGATACAAGACCAGTCACCCCTCACAAGGAGAGAGAGTTGCAGTGACCAGTCTTTATTACACAAGGGCTAGGTAAAACCATCTTGCTCAGGCATTCTTCCAGTGCACTAAGCAGAATTTACATTTGCTACCTTTTGATATGTTATTTCTACTATAGACTGTGGATAAATGTAGCTATTGATAGGACACAGATCCCAATTAGGGCGGTGCTACCTGACTGGTTGTTCTCTGCTGTTCTTCTTACCTCACTGCAAGTCAACCAGACAGGATGTGCCCGATTAAAAACGAACAATGCAGTCTGTAATGAGGCGAAACACCCACAATTCTCTTTGCAGCCAGAGACCATGTGACTTAGACTTCTTAGGACTTTTTTTTAATAATGGAAAGATATTTTTTTTCTTTACTCAAAATAAGTCAGGGCTACATAGGTGATGGTAATCTCTTGGTATGAAAATTTAAACCTTTGTTGACAATTCTCACATTAGCAGCAGCAGCATTCGGGGGCCTTTCGTTGTCTGTTTTTCTATATTGGATGCCCAATATAAGTCTATGGGCAGCCGTGTACTCGGTTACCCCCGCCTCTGGTCAGGACTGGAAAACAAATGGATCAGAGATCTGTTTAGTGGGACCTGATTGTTTCGGATCAGGGTTAAAGGGTACTTAAACCCTTGCAGATTGTTGCATATATCTACTGCTAGCAAGCAGTAGATATATGCAAAAACATAAAAAAGTTACCAAAGAAGTTTAAACTTACCTGTTTCTCGCGCGCTCCCATCCGAAGATCTGTAGATTCTTGGGGGGCCGCAAAGGATAATGGGGCGGGTGCATGCACAGTACAGATCTGCGGCCGGGAGACGAGGAGAAACAGCTGGTAAGTCAATGCAGGCAGCCAAGCAGACTCTGTGGGACACATAAGAAGCAGCAGTCAGCGCTGGATCAGAGTCAGGCACCAGCGCTGGAGGGACTGGTGAAAACTACAGGAAAGAAGATGATGATCGGATCAAGAAGCATCATTTAAGGTAAGTGCATACACCAGCATTGGGGGGGGGGTCATTTTTTGACTTTTGACATGGGGTTCAGTAATTGCAGTCATTTCAGAAAACTGTACGGAAACGAATGTCACAGCCGCTCCGTACTGCTGTGATCATGAGGGGATCCATGCCTAACATTAGCTGGTATTGCTGATTTATGTGAAGTGTACATTTTTATGTCAGGTCCTACTTAATCCCAAAATATAGTGCTGACTACTACACTAAATATTTTCTGTGGGAGTTTTTATTTTATAATTTATTTCCAGTATAGTTCCAACATAACAAATAATGCTAAAGTGGCAGGATAGGTTAACCTAAACGGAAAAAAACAAAAATAAATGTTTGAGACCACACTAATACAAGGAATAATTGAATTGGGAGAAGCAAATTATGTAGCTAGACTTTTTAATGACAAGAGAAACAGGTTTTTATCTATTCTTTCAGATCAGTGAAAGATGGCTTTGTAGAGAAGGTTAATAAGAAATGTGTCTGCAAAAGTCAAACAGAATTAAATGCTCTAATCTGATTAATATTCCAAAGAGCTTCTCATGTGGCTCATAATCTTCGTTCTTCATCCTTATGGGGTTAATCCCAGGCAGAATCCTGGGCGAGAGGAAGAAAAATAAGGGAAGGCAGCGAGAAAAGGGAAGAATGGAAACTAGAGAATGAACACAATGAATGGGACTGTGCAGTATTGAAAAGGAATAAAAGAATCAACAGAGATGCAAAATGGAAATGAAAACATGGGAAAAATAAGAAATATGAAAACATAATAAATATGAAAGTTGGGGAGTTATATAACAAGTTTACAACCAAGGAATATAGTCATAATGATCACAAGTGGCAACTATGCATTGTTCAATGCAGTGGCGGACCTAAGGCTGGGCACACCCCTTACAACCATCGCAAGACTTTTGTCTTGCGATGGTTGTAAGGTAATTAAAAAAACGTACGATCTGCCTATCTTGGACAGCCAGATCGTACTAGCGATGATCGCAAGCGGGGCGGGCTTCCGATGACCGCAATGCTGAACGGGCAGTGTGCGCTTGCGCACACCGGCCCGTGCGGCTTTTATCTTGCAAACATGCCACAAACCAGACGAACATCGTACGATGTTCGGCTGGTTTTCGAACATGTTCCTACGGTAAAAGTCAAGCGATCTTACAGTAGCAGAGGTCTCACAGCTCCCACACACCTTCCGATAATCGTACGATCGCAGGATTTCCCGCGATTATCGTACGATTATCGTAAGGTGTGTGGGCACCTTAAGGAACAAAGGCCCCCGATGCAAGATTTTTTTCTCAGGGCAACCCCCCCTCCCCCTCACAGAAGCTTGTCACACTGGCAGTAGGTCTGCCCCTGGCCCCTACTAAGGACGTGGCCGGGAGTTGGAGCAGGAACTCATCAGATCCGCCCCTCTGCTGAGAAGCCCATTGGATGTGCAGGGCCCCCCACAGCTTCAGTCCCTGGTGCAGCCGGTGTGGCTGCACCAGCAGTAGTTCCACTCCTGGTTCAATGGGTTAACAGACCCTTACCAAACACCATTTTGACTGTAATTTGTAATATTGTAATCAAAAGGAAGCCTGCAGACATATTGCTGCAACACTGGTTGGTAAAAAGCCTAAATATAAACTCCACTGACTTAGGTAGATATCATTCCCTTTTACAAAATAACTGAATAAAGAAAAATTATTCATGCTGCTTTGAATTTCTGTACCCCCTGGTGCTCAACCAATAGTCAGATAATTGCATGTTATCCTTTGGTGCTTGCCATATGGCCCTTAGATCCCAGCAGTCAAAAATGGAAATGTTGATTTTACAGGGGGTATGATGGCTGTGATTTTTTTGGCTATACAGGTATTCCTCACTTAGCGACCGAGTTCCGTTCCTACGACCAGGTCGTTAAACTAATTGATCGTTAAGTGAGGAACTCTATACAGTACTGTACTGCATTAGTACAGTACTGTATAGCATTGCAGATGTACAGTACCGAACAGTGTACTGTACATCGGGCAATGAAAATACTTACCGGGACCCGCAGTGAAGATCGGAGGACATCACTTCCGCCGGCGACACGTGACGCGCAAGGTCGGAGGTCGATCGGCGGTCCGTCGTAAGTGCGAGTGGTCGCAAAGCAGGTAAGTCGGTAACCGAGGAATGTCTGTACTTCTCTTTTGGGTGACGGGAGTACATTTACTAACGTACTCCTCTGGCCCAAAGTCAGCATATAGCGGACTAATGTCTGTTATGAGCTTACAGCCATAACTTCCTGTTGGGAAGGATATCGGCAACGTTGTTGGGATCCACCCCAACTGCCTAAATGACAGCTGGCTCTGACTCTCTAGAGAGGCCCACCCCTCCCGTTAGTGAGCGCTAAAGGAACAGAGAGGGGGAATCCCTGCATGAAGCACTGACAGTCACTGCTCTCCGCAGGGTGTAGAGACCATCAGCATAGCAATCTTTATTACATGATTTCTCAGCTCTCTGTATAGAGCCAGTGTGTGGCAACTGCAGTGACCCTAACCGGCTCCAAGCAGCGGGGGGAGAATATGTTTTACTCTCTGTGCACGTCTCCTTTAATATACTCACATGTTCAGCAAATTCAAAGTTCTGCTCTGATCTGCCAACTTGTTGTCTGCCGACACACACCTGGCTCCACACAATCTTCCTCTCTTCTGTCATTGGAAGCCAGCTGTCCCATCCACATTCTTGCAGCCAGCCCCCCATGACATGCCACCAAGATGTGCCTCCTCAGCAGATGCCACCTGGGATATGTGACATGAATATCCAAGGAAGCTTCAGGAGCAAGCTTACATTACTAATGCCCAGACGAGAATGGAAGGAGGGGGTGGGCTGGAAGGTACACACACAGGGAAAAAAAAAGGAAAAAAAAGACCACTTTTTTAAACTGTGGAGGTTGAGGAATACACCACATTGCAATGCAGTTTTTATGAGTGAAGGTCCGCTTTAATTTTTAGCGAAGACCACATTTTACACTGATCATTAGATCCATAGGAAGCCTAATGTCATCCAAAGCTTCACTATTCCAGTAAAAGTTGACCTTGGCTTG
Organism: Nanorana parkeri; assembly: GCF_000935625.1. Lineage (NCBI taxonomy): Eukaryota > Metazoa > Chordata > Amphibia > Anura > Dicroglossidae > Nanorana > Nanorana parkeri. Next base: position 321,980 of record NW_017307023.1, on the reverse strand, counting down.
ACCCTAAGCCTTCTATTGGTCCTTGAGGCTGTCCATTTCATTAAAGGGCCAACAGGGGGGTAAAGTAAACAGAAGTTAACAGAAGTCTGTTGCAGCAAAAGTTGAGGTTTGCATACACCTTCTCCAACTTTTTTCCTTAAGGTGACCTCTGCTTATGAATTGCACTGTATGTGCAAATGTTTAAGCACTACTTCTTAATATGCCTTCACGCAGTAGCATTTATGCTACTTATATTTATCCTATACTTTATATGTATCCTACTCTGAGCGGTTATGTTAGTAGTAACATCAACTAGTATACCAGCAGCAATAATCCAGCATAGAGCTGTGCCTATAACCTCAACTTTCAAAGTACCCTTGTCAAATTCAAGGAGCAAAGGAAAAAAAAAAGAAACATCTTTAAGTCAGGACGTAATAATACTTCAGCCTTCAGGAATATACACAAAGGGCAGCAGGGAATGGGAAGCTCCCCCAAAACCTCCCCCCCTTGAGGCACTTGGATATCATGTGGCCAGCACTACACAAAAGTAACATCAGGTAGAGTTTTTTGTTTAAATGCCTGTAATGTTATGAAAGAAACCAAAGTAACTTATTCTATATAATATGCACCCTCAGAAACCAGTTTCTACCTTCAGAGTGCTTGCCCATCAATGTGTTGCTGGAGTCCCTTGATAAACCTGATCTTCTGGTCATGGGGTGCACATACCTCCTTGCCTCCCACAGTTCAGTGCCCAGTGCTTGAGAGACCTATTGCTGTGAAGGGGCAGGAATAGCCCATTGCGAATATCGACTAGTCTGCATTTGTAAAAGGTCTTG
>NW_017307023.1:309692-320822 GCF_000935625.1 Nanorana parkeri | reverse complement strand
AAATAGATAAAATAAAACACCTTTGTGTCTGCTATATAGCCTCACTAGTATCTCTCTGGCAACATTATGAGTTTACTTTAAAGTGTATATTCGGGCAGAAATTATTATTTTTTTTATCCAGGCAGAGACTTTTTTTTTCTGTATGCAATCTCTTCTGTTCCATCATTGCAGTCATCTAAATGATAAATTGGACATCCGATTAATTCATGCACTTCCTGTTGAACCTGCCAGGTTTCAGCAAGTTTGTATTATTTCCTGGAGAGGACGCTGCAGAACTGTTGTTGGATTCCAGCATCGTTGCCACCCTTTCCCTTCATAGGCACATTGGAAGCTCTGACACCATGGGCTTTGTGAATCATAATTTGGAGGAGGAACTCATGTGGAGGCACACTAGAGTATATATTTCCAGCCACTCATGCACTAAAGAAAAAGGAACCCAAGTGTTCGCGTGACTGCCAGAAAAAAAACAAAAAACAACAACAACAAAAGCAAACTGGGAAAAAAAATGTATTTCTGAAGACTTCTTTGCAAAATTGCTTGGATATCAAAGTAGTGCTCAGCATGAACTTTATTGATATAAATGCAGTATGCTTTTATAGTATTCTACTTTATGTGCTTTTTAAAATACCGCTGTCAGTTTTTATTTTACAGCACTGTGGTTAGTAAAAGTATGAATCAGAGGAGAAGGAAAATGACAAATCCTGTATAAAATAAATAAATTAAGATAGATCTACGCTGGCCATGCCATGGTGATATTGTGACATTCCTTAGCTATACTAAAATGGCATATTGTTTTTTGCATTTCTTCATGTCTGTGGGGCTAAAGCAAGATATATAGCTGTTTTTCTAATTTCTGCTATCGTATATATACCTGAAAGTACCGATCCAAGACAGCATCTCCTGTTAACTCCACTCTGCCCTACTTCTAGACAACATCCTTTTCAAGCTCAAAAGGAGTAAAGATGGAAGAGATTTTTATTATTTTTAGACCTCACTAGTGTCTTTTTACAGGTATATTGCAGTTCTAAATACACTATAAACATTCTAATAGGTGCCCACCTCATATCCACTCGCAGCTTAGGAAAATGTACCCAACCGCTAGTTTACACTAAAATTGTCAGAGTAGTTCCACTGAAACTAGTAAAATCTGAGTCCATAACTTACTCTGTCCTAAAGCTTGGGTGTCGAATACAAATAAATATTATCCATAATTGCAAATAGAACAGTGCCACCTTGTGGTCAAATATTTAGGTATGTAGTTCTTGTATTTAGTCACAAGCTATTTGGAGAAATCATTGTTCAGCCATACAGGCCATACAAGCGCGCACGCACACTTAAATTACATAAATTAAAATTTGGATGAATTATATCTCAGTGTCTAGATCTGCACATGACCCAAATTAAGTTCACCTCCACCCAATTGTGAGGCAAGTCCTGGTGGGTTACATCATCGTCTTATCTTTATTAGGAATTTTATTTATTAACATTCCCTACAGGAATTTGTGTCTGTACATCCAGTGGCGGACCTAACAAACACAGGGCCCTGGGATTTTATCTTGGGCCCCCCTCCCAAGGGGGAGCGGATCACACTACCAAAAGATTTGTAAGCCAGCTCAGCCAGCTATGTACCCCTTCCACACTACATAGCCAGGCAGAGCCACTTCTTTCCAACAACTCAGCTTCACTGTAACTACAGGCAAAAAAATATATATTTACAACAGTCTATCAATAACATTAACAGTTTTGTGTATCCCTAACCTCCTCTGAAACATAGTTTTAGAACCTAAAATTGATAATAAAAGCCGTGCTAAGTGAATTAATCTGCAAAGTATCAAATACAATTTATTTATTTTTTGTATTTTATTCTCAGCTGTAATATGTTTAGTATGATGTTTCATGTTTGAACATGTCATGGCCGCCATCTGTTTATGGTGGATACCATGACAACTGGGTTCAATATATATTCTCGGTCTAGCTCCCGTCTCCGCACCCCTGATGAAGTCACGCCCCTTGACGTAATGTACGTAGGGTGGAGCATAGGAGCTGAACGATCGCACACAGGGTGTGCGGCTGCTTTCCAAGTTGTTTTATTAGAAGCCCATTTTTTATGTGAGTAGTATCTTTTTTAATAAAATATATTATCCTTTTAAAACCATCTGCAAAATAAGTTTCCACTTTTTATTTGATGCATGGTCCACTTGGATAAACTGACTGCTTCAACTCCTGAGGCTGGCAAAAATAGTTTGTACCTGAGCGGAGGAAAACACAAGGAGGTGTTCGGCATCAGGTGCTTCCTCTACCTGGTTTTAATTAGAGGAACAGCGCATACAGACCCTGGTGGGTCTCTGCTAAAGGTGAGGTGCATTCCATATGATTTCTCTGGTGATGGTCACAGGAGACTGCGATTACCTTTCATCCTTTCATCCACTATATCTTCTATTTCATAATGGATTGTTGAAGATTCATGATTATGGACATTTTTCTAGCAATATATTATTTGCACTGAAGTGCATGATACACACATGCATTTTGTTTATTGTTATTAGTTTCACATTGTATCACATTGTTTCACGGCTAGTATCAATTGTATTTGATACTTTGCAGATTAATTCACTCAGTGCGGCTTTTATGATCAATTTTATATTATATCTGATCACACAGATTTCAGCTGCTGCTTGATTAGATTGGAGTAGTGGCGCGAGGTTTCACATTATTCATTAGTTTTATAACCTGTTGATCCTGCCAGAAAAATACTTTTAAGTCACCTCTCCCCAGTCTGCTCATTGGCCACTGAAACAGCAAATCCACCCGTATGCAGAGGACTGACCTAGGAAACAGTAATATTTATCAGGAAGTAGTTGTGGAGTCTTCTCGACTAGCAGAGGTGTGTGTATTACACGAATGGATAGCCAAAATTCCTCTGGCAGGTAAAATGGTAAACATATATGTATTTGAACTGTGTATTTAGCTGTCTGCCCAGAGTTCCATTTTATATTTATGGTTGTAGTATTCTATAAACTTGTCTTATTTCTATGACACCTGATATGTTTATCCATCTTTCGTCTGCTCTTCCACCTTCTTACCATTCCTTATCCGTCTCTTGCCCTTCTCTTCTCCAATCCCAATAGTTAGGAAAAAGATGTGCTTTTGTATGTGTGTTTATGTGTTCATAGTGTTTACTAACTAATAAAATCAAGCAGAAACAACTACTACTAATATTTCCTGCCAAATGAAGCTTATTTTTGACAGCAAGACCTGTCAATTAATTCAGTTAGTCTGGAGTAAAGGTTTGTGATTATTTACGGTTAGGTTCCATAAGCACACATTAAACTCCGGCAGATACAGGACCAGTTTAGCTGTGCTCTCCAGTTGGGGCAATGGCTGACTCCCTGAGGCACCTGTACAAACTCTGACCGGGAGTTGGCACTAGATTGCTACAACACTTCAGGCTTATTTTCCAACAGTTTATAGCCTTTATACTTCTTACTGAACACCCATCATTGGTGTCTAGCAAAATGTTAGTTGAAACATATAAATTTAAGGGGTTTTGTTCAAATAAAGAAAGGACAAAATTGCATAATCAACCACAAGCTAAAAAACAAATAACATTATGCAAAGTAGATACAAGGAAATTGCAAAAGTTCCACTGCCAAGGAATCAAGATATAACTGTTGTAAAAAATAAAATAAAATAAAGCAACATGAAACATTAAGATTGGATTTTCATTTGTACAGTGTGTTAACTTGTGCACATTAACATTTGATATATTGAGCATCAACATGCAGTGCATTAGTGCAGCCTATTAATTATAAATGGGCTGCCAAGGCACCTCAAAGCTACCAAAACCGCACCTGACCCTATTTCAGGAATGCAGCATGAATTGGCATTAGGACACCTGTACAGAAAAAATATGGTGTCAGCCATGACACTAGTATAGACAGGCAAAATATTCTTCATATTATCCGTTATTTTCACTGAGCACATATTTTCAGTTATTGTTGCAGTATTTACATCATTCTGAGTATGACTTTTATATATTTTTAAGAATGCCGTTTTACATTTTGTTATTGCTTTAAAGATGGACAATTCTTACTCAGCTGATGGGGGGAGTAGAAGGGGCTCATTAAATTTACCTATATCCGGTATTGTACTATGAACACTAATATACTCACAATGAGGCCCCATTCATATCTGTAAGATTATCTGCGATTAGGGATTGCTTGTGTTTCTGCAGCAGGAATCCCTGATCTGGCATTTACAAGTGGCAGCTGTCATCCATGCCAGTTAATGATCAGGTGACAGCCTCTGCATGTAAACGCAGGCGCACCGCATGTAATGGTATGTGATATGATTACATGCGGTTAGAAAACACTCCCTGGATGCATAATCGATGCGTCCAGGGATAGCGATAGATTCCTAATTGCATGTAATCGTATTACATGCGTTGTGCAGGTGTGTACATGCAGCGGCTGTCAACAGATCATTAACTTGAATAGGTGACAGCTGCCACTTGTAAATAGCAGATTAGGGATTGCTGCTGCAGGAAAAAACAAACTACCTGACCCAAGAATCCCTATAAAATAATACACCCCCCACACAAATAAATTAATACATCCCTGTTCCCCCCACATATAAAATAAAACAGAGCACCCTCCCCTGCTTGCCTCTTTGCAGGGAGGAGGCACGATCCCTGGTGATCCAGATCTAGTGCAGACCTTACTAATCCAACATTTTGGCAAGCATTCACTGAAGGATTCCAGAGCGCTGGCCGAAAAGATCCGAGTGCCGACACAGAGAAGCAGCTATGCGGTCTGCATTTGACAGAGATGCAGACTGTGTAGCTGCTCCCGCAAGTCAGGTACGTGGTCTGTGACCAGCACGCAGGGCGGTACTTTCAGACCCCTGCTTTAAAGTCACACCAGTGGTATTTCACTACTTAGCATTGTTTGTAGTCTTGAATCCTCAACTTGGGGGTTTTATGCCTTTAAAACATGTTGGCATATTGGTTTACATGTCTTGATGAATAAAATTCTTACTGGACTTATCCAAACTTACTGGCACTCTCATCCTTCTATCATTGTACAGGTTTTTACTACTTTGTCCCCACTGAGATTTACCTTCTACACATGTCCTAGTGACTACTGCCACCCAGACAGAAAGTGATAGGGGATCCAAACAGTTTTTACTAGAAAAAGGACTATCATCTTCAAACAGTGATACTTGTTTCAGTGACAAATATCTAAGTGGGGTCCTCTTATTTTGGAAAAAGTTCCACTCACTTCCCTTTGTATCTCAGGGATAGGAAGTAAAGGTAGATCTCTCCAATGGGCCACAGACGGCAAAAAACAAAACAAAAGAAAATCCAATCTTTTTTGGAGTGAAGGTAGTCACCTTGCAAGACACATAACAAAAGTACAGAAAAGCTTACAGGTTTGGCTAATAGAAAGGGCTACTTTAATTTTAAAATAAATACACCTAAACTTAGGCAACCTTATCCTTCAAACAGTGTGAAAAAAAAAGTCTGTTGCATTTACTGTTTGCATTCTGCAGCTACCCTTTTTCTCAGATCCATGCTGTCCTCCATTTTGCCTACCTATAAGCCTCCTCTATGACACTTTCATTTTAGTCCAGCGATCAGAGGAAGTAGTGAGCAGGATATGTAACTGATGAAGTCCTGACAGGCACTATTGACACTGGAGGAACTGAGGGTGCCTAGGCACTGTCATGTATAAAAGTGTTCTGCTGCTCCTTATCAAGAATTACATACTAAAGATGCATTTTCTTTATACTGATATTGGTGCCAAATTAAACTGTGCTAGTAAAATTTTGTTGGACAGGCAAACTTTTGATTTATTTATAGGTCTGTTCTGAAACTAGGTTTAATCTATGCTAAATAATAATTTAAAAAAAATGCTACAACTGTACATATCTATATAAACATGAATATTATGTTTGACTTCTGAATTCTGCTTACAGGGAAAACCCTTTCTGAGAGTTTTAGAAATACAGGATGAATAATAAAGAAAAAAAAATAACTCAGGAGAGGTTTTCATCAGGTACAAGAGGAACAGTCCGAGATGCAGTGTAATTGGAAGAACAGCATGAGATCATTATACAGTTTCTGGTTGTAACTATACTATTGACACAGTACAGCACAGTCTGTTGGAGAATCTTCAGCCTTAGGCAAAAATAAACTTTACCTGGGACTCTTGTTTAAAAAACAAAAAAACAAAACTGCCTTTGCTCTTAGTGAGAAAACCAGAAAGATCACCTTTTTTTAACGGTGTGCAGCACTTTTTATATTTAATGACAGCAAATAGTTCTTTAACAGTTATTATATTCAACCTAGCACTGACCAAAAAAACTCAGACATGTATTTTGCACAAGCAGAGCAAATTGGCCCCAAGTGGTTAAGTATATGAGCCAGACTTTAAAAATTATGGATGGTGGCAAAAGAACAACGTGCCTGTGTAAGGATTTCACATTGTTTTCAGCTAACTTCCTTTAAAGTGTATGTAAACCCTAAGACTGAACTTCTCTTTTTTGTTCCCATTTGCTCTTTTAAGTATACCATTTCCATCAGAAAGCTTGTGAGCTGATAACTTTCTGTGCATTCTGTCTGCGATCACGGTTTCTAGCCAGCACAGCAAACTATAGAACACCATCCCCTATTATGAAGATGAGGAGAGGACCAGGTTTCCCACTGTTGACAGAGAATGGTGGGCTCTGTCTTAAAACACTGTCCTAAGGTGGCAACATTGCTCCTTCATAAATACAGTGAGTAAGGGTCGTCAGCCTAGGAAATGAGGAATCATGAGGTGGAAATAAAGGGAAACATGCCCAAAAAACAAAACTAATGCAGCCACCAAATCTAAGGACTTGTAAGCTGCAATATATTACATATTTGTTCTTGGGTATAGATTTGTTTTAATTCAAAGTTCATAGGAACCACATTCACCCAGGAAAATACTAAGCCTACTAAGCCTAGGGAATTCCTCCATACCAATGGCCACTCCCATGTCAAGCTGCATTCTACCTCTGTAGACTTGCATAATAGTATCTTTCACCCAATTAAATAAACTTTGTAAGGCATGGTGCAATAAAAAATTGCAAAAAGGCAGCATTCATCTTACACTTATTTGATATAAGAAACCTGAAATATAATTGGTTGTTATGGACACACATCATGAGCCAGGCCTGTGCCTATAACAAGCGGTGCATCACAAGTGCTTTGTACAGCATGAAAAGCCTTTATGCTGATTAATATGTGTAGGCATATGTCTGCCTATTCACACAAGATCAATCTTTCAGTCTTTACTGGAAGGTAGGATAGATAACTGTAAGCCCCCCCATGCGATAGCAGTCAAAGTAAAGTAAAAAAAAAAAAACATTTTTAAAATTAAAATCAAATAAATATAAATAATAAAAATGTTTTAAAAGTCCCCCGCCCCCGCACGTCGCCACGTAAACACGCGTCGGGTGCGCCTACGTATGAAAACGACGAACGCACTACACATGTTGGGTATCGCCAGGCACGCGGGAGTGAGAGCAACAATTCTAGGGCCAGTATTTTTGGGTATCTCTAAATTGATGACCTGTGGGGGCTTTTAAAGCGTCTTCTGTGGACTTTTTGGGGTACTGCAGTTTTTCGCCATTTCACGGACGCACGAAATTTGTAAACTGGGCATGTTGGGTATCGTTTTACTCGTTGTAACCTCATCTTTTATATTTCATTAAAAAAATGGGTATTTTGTTGTGATTTGGGGCATTTAATTACATTTATCACTAAATTTTGGGGTTTAATAAGGAGTTGTGCTAATATTGCGCAACATAAAAATTTGCAACTACCACCATTTTATTCTACAGGGTCTTGGCATTTAATGGGTTTTATAATTTTCAGGCCTAAAATGTGGAATATAACATGGGTGCAAAAAATGAAAAAAAGACCTCAGTCATGAAGGGGTTAAAACTACAGTTGAGGTTCAGTCACCACACAAAATTAAAGTCCTAGAACTGGAATGAATGCAGAGAAGGGCAACAGATATTAGAGAAGGCAGAGGATGACTCCACATATTACATTGGCGTTGACTTTGAAGATGAACTCCAGGCACGCAGCTAAACATACAAATGACATATATGAAAGGAAGCTGTTTTACCTGCCAAAGGATTTGTAGCTCTGCTCATCCAGCAAAAACCTGTCTGTTAGGGAGGGGGAGACCCGATTTATGATTGCAGTTCAAGTAGTAATAATAAACCCAGATCAACCTAATATACATCGACCAGCAAAACAATACTTTACATTTTAGCCTAAGCACTTACAGTCATCATGTTTCTGAACAGCTCCAACTCTCTCAGCTTGTCTTCTCTGAACTTCATATCCAGTACACAAGCACAAGGGACAGAGCACAGTACCCAGAAACTGTCCATCTGCTAGCATGGAGACGGAAGGAGGAGCAGGAAACAGGAAACAGGAGTGTAGTTGCCTTTTTGTGCCTGTATGTTTATTAGTACACACAAGGGTGGCTCCATAGGACTCTGCAGGGAAAAGGAGGCACCCTAAAACAGGATTTCAGGGCCAGTGCTTAGGGGACCAAGTGGTTCTGCAGGATGCTTAAACTTTTAAACACCAAGGGCAGCATCCATTGTAAGTGATTTAACCAGCATTTTAAATAGCTTAAACACCTTTTGCCTTTATTATCACTTAAAGTTAGAATTCCAAGTGTTATTTCTCCCCCTACTTTTGACTGGACAGTGACAGGAGAATAAGCTCCTCTCTCTGACACTCTGCTCTCTCCTCTTATCAGCATGATCTTTGTTAGCACATGAGCACTGCAGCACAACAGATTGGCTCCCAGTCCTGCCTCTTCCTCTACCAGTCTGAGCTCTGCTTAATGGGGACTGCAAGAGGCTGATACCCGGTCAAATCCAGGTACTTATACTGCTTGCATTTAAAGTCTTTAGTGTAATACTATATTAATAAATACAGAGCTGCATTCATTTGTGTCTTTTATATCTGCATTCAGCTTTAAATATAAATTCTACACAATATACATGCAAACATTTACAAAGTCCAGGTAGCAAAATCAAGCAATGTTTCTAAATATTACAAACTCATGTGTTTTGTGCCAAAGCAGAAATAGGCCCTGCAGGTTTGCACTTGTCTCCATGTTAGTCTGTGTACACTGATGGTATGCATGTAAAATGATCTAAATTCTCTGCGTTTACCTGCCTCTTCCCCAGACTAACACACAGAACCTCTATGTAGATTCCTCATCAAACCAGATGTTTTAGGAAGGTCTAATCTGTGGATTAAAATCAGTTTATAGTAGAAAATAAATAGACGCTGCTTGCCGATTTCTATGAGATTATTTTTTTAAGCTTTCCTTGCATCTTGGAAAAAACTGAACATGTGGAAAGTGGTTGAATCCATGTATTGTTTCTGGTCAACACAACTGTTTTCTTAGAACGTGGAGTCCTTGAGGCCCAGTTCACACCAATGCGCTTTGTCTGCAGTTTGGATGTTATTAGGGATGTCCCGATACCATTTCTTCAAGACCAAGTACAAGTACTTTCCCTCAGGTACTTGCCAGTACCAATTACCGATATTTTTTCTAAAATAATACAGACTAATGATTTTAGGGCAGTTTCTTTATAATTATGAAGAACTTTAACTCAATCAATGATTATAAGGCAATGGAAAATGGCAACCAGCAATAGAGAACTACAGATCTCATCCATCCATGATTATATGGACCAGGGCTCTCTCTCATGATTATATCTCACCAGGGCGGCGTACGGGTCTCACCAAGGCTCTGCGGCAGGTCCCGGACTGAACGGGCGAGTGCCGGCTTCAGGGCTGTACGTTCGGTGTGGGGCTGTCCTGAGCTATGACAACACCGGGATTTAGGTGGAGGCGATTGGGGCGGGAACAGGTACTGTCAAAGACAGCTACCTGAGGTCCCCAGCAGGTTGCCGGTGGTCTTTACAAGCACAGGACCTCAGGTAGCCGGTTTAAAAATGTAAAGGGCAGGTATCGGCCTCTAGTATCGGGGCATTTTCAAGAGTACAAGTACACACGAAAATGCCCTGTTTTGGCCCTGATGCCGATATAAGTATCAGTACATCCCTAGATGTTATTATTATCACACACAATTAAAGTGATATTAAAGTCAAAAGGTTTTCAGGGTATTTCAAATGTTGATTAAATCACTTACAATGGATGCAGCTCCTTGACGTTTAAGTTTTAGCTTCCTTCAAAATCAGCTGATCCGCCGAGCACTGATATCCTGTTTAGGGTGGCTCATTTCCCTTAAAGGATCCTATAGAGCCACCCTTGTGTGCGCAAGTAAGCTGTGTGTGTCTCTGCAATTGCACAGGCACAGCAGGTTTTTTTGCATGAAAAGCAGCTGCAGGTGTCAGTGAGCAAACAGGCAGTGTGATCAGGAGGAGTGGTGGGGGGAAGGGGGGTGGATGGAATACTGCATTTGAGGAACTACTAGTATACAATGCCATTCACATTGAAGTACTCACCACAGCTCTCCTTATCTGTCAAGGACATATCCTTATATCCTGGGAAAACTCTCCCTGCTATCAAACTCCACTGGTCAGCCTTCTTTCTATTGTTCTTATATTGAAAGTGTCTGCTGTCATATAGCTCAGGGCACTGTTGAACCATACTTATGAATCTCTCTGGGTCACAAAACTGGTCCACCATTTTTCCTTTGCTCTCCAGCTCACAAGGTCACCTTTTCCAAAGACAGGAAGTGACAAAAGGAAGATTAGGTCATGACAGATGACCATAGGAGGTTTTTTTTCTTTATGGTTATTTTTTCCCATTGAATTGCATTGGGTTGCATTGCGTTGCATTTTTGATGTGTTTTTGATGCGTTCCAGAGCAGGTAAAATAGGGCTTGCCGCCGTTTTTTCACCTGGTCTGGATCCGCACGCTGCAGTGTGAACTGGAGGTCAAAATACCATAGGAATACATTGGACGCAGTTTTGATCCGGTCTGTACCTGCTCTGGTCTGGATCTGCTCCGCGCTTGGTGTGAACAAGGCCTAAGTGTTTTGGAAAATATGTAAATACATTTTGCTGGCCAATGTGTATTTGTTTGATCTGGACCTATTATAA
>NW_017307023.1:308248-308993 GCF_000935625.1 Nanorana parkeri | reverse complement strand
GTTTTTTTGCATGAAAAGCAGCTGCAGGTGTCAGTGAGCAAACAGGCAGTGTGATAAGGAGGAGTGGTGGGGGGAAGGGGGGTGGATGGAATACTGCATTTGAGGAACTACTAGTATACAATGCCATTCACATTGAAGTACTCACCACAGCTCTCCTTATCTGTCAAGGACATATCCTTATATCCTGGGAAAACTCTCCCTGCTATCAAACTCCACTGGTCAGCCTTCTTTCTATTGTTCTTATATTGAAAGTGTCTGCTGTCATATAGCTCAGGGCACTGTTGAACCATACTTATGAATCTCTCTGGGTCACAAAACTGGTCCACCATTTTTCCTTTGCTCTCCAGCTCACAAGGTCACCTTTTCCAAAGACAGGAAGTGACAAAAGGAAGATTAGGTCATGACAGATGACCATAGGAGGTTTTTTTTCTTTATGGTTATTTTTTCCCATTGAATTGCATTGGGTTGCATTGCGTTGCATTTTTGATGTGTTTTTGATGCGTTCCAGAGCAGGTAAAATAGGGCTTGCCGCCGTTTTTTCACCTGGTCTGGATCCGCACGCTGCAGTGTGAACTGGAGGTCAAAATACCATAGGAATACATTGGACGCAGTTTTGATCCGGTCTGTACCTGCTCTGGTCTGGATCTGCTCCGCGCTTGGTGTGAACAAGGCCTAAGTGTTTTGGAAAATATGTAAATACATTTTGCTGGCCAATGTGTATTTGTTTGATCTGGACCTATTATAA
>NW_017307023.1:240611-308225 GCF_000935625.1 Nanorana parkeri | reverse complement strand
TTACTTTAAAATTTTATATATTTTGTTCTTATTGGCATGGTCACATTTCAGTTCTTTAGGTCTCGTTCACACCTAGGCGTATTGCATATGCGCGACCGTCATGCGTTTTTTTTACCGCGATACGCGGTAAAAAAGTCGCGCGACCGTCGCGCATTTCCGAAGGCTACTTGGCTGTATCCCAATGGAAACGCGCAACAAAACGGCCCAAAGTAGTACCTGTACCTTTTCAGGCGTGGGCCGTTTTGTAGCGCGTTAGGGACGGGCGGAAATACGCCAAGGTGGGAACGAGACCATTGAATACAATGGGATTTATATTTTTGAGCGTTTTGTAGAGCGTTCGTCGAGCGTAGAACGCGCTACAAAACGTTCAGGTGTGAACGAGGGCTTAGGGGGTATAGTATTTTGTTCTGAAAAAAGTAAATGACATACACTTTAAAGCAAATATGCTGTTTCTTATACTCATGTAATGTCAAAAGGTTTCAACATGTTTTCTACATGTACTGCTTTCAGTTAAATTGAAATTAAAGTATACCAACAAGGTGTATCCACAGACACTTCCTTTCCTAGGGTGACAATGTATGTGAAGGTTCTCATTCATCCAGGTCATGGTATATCTGTAAAAAAAAGTCAAGGCAACTGGACTTGCTGTATTTTTCTTGACTGGAATCAACACCTGGTTGTGACTAATCGATTATGTAGATTGGAGCAACATTCACCATATTTATTCCCAGTGAATTTTTTGTACAAGTCATTCTGAATTGAGAAAGCGGTTTGGATGACCAGTGAAACGTCTTCAAGAAAAATAAAGCAAGTCAGATACAGATATAGGGTGACGATGCTTATTCAGTTGAGCTGCAGCATTGCCACCTTCTTCAGCACACCCGAGTTTCAAAGTACAATGAACTAGTACATTCTGCCGTAGTCACAACAGTAAAACTGTGAAGTTTAGCGCCTGCTTGAGCACAAACGGGTCCTCAGGAAGTACATCTTGTAATTCTTTAAGTATCACACCATATCCAGTGCGTCCCGGTGAAGTTCGCACCCAGAACGCACTAGATCGCATAGATCAAGCCGGGTAGCGTTCTGGGGTGGGAGGGGGCATGTCAGTGCCATTCTTGTCAATGGCACTGCACACACGCCCCCTGCCCACAGTGCGCTCGCCTGCAGCAAAATGCGAGGTAGAGAAATGCCCTCCGTTCCAGTGCAGTGAGATCCGTGTGATGCAGTGCTTTACGGCCGTGTGATTGGGCCCTAAAGGAGTAGAGCACATTCAATTAGCAAAGTAGTAAATGTGGTAAAAATTAAATTAGCAAAAAATACCCAATCGCATGCAAGGACAATTTTAAAAAAAGCAAAGATTATTGCTTGCACATGACTGGAAGATGGAAGTCATCAGATCTTCACCTCATTCACTAAGCTAAGGGAAAATTCCTAAGGGAATTCCTTCACCTCATTCACTAAGCTAAGGGAAAGTTCACTTTGCTAAATAAACAGCATAGTCCTTCAGTAAATCAACTCCACAGAGTTTACAAGTTATGCAAAGTACAAAGAGAGAAAATAAAGGGGAAAAATTCAATCCTGTGTTACTTATAATACTCTATAAAACCAAAAAGTATTATTTTTGCGAGGTTTAGTTCTACTTCAGTTTAGTAGATGTTTTATGTATAAAGCATGTATATACATTAGACAGGGGTTTGATCATAACACTTGCTAGCAAAAGTGTTTCTAAATCAAAGAAGGGCAAGATCAGCACAGCCAAGCAATCATAGGGCAGATCTGAATACCATTGTATTGGGCAAGTTTAAAGTGGAACCACATCCTCCTATCCTTTACAACGAAGAAAGGTGCCATCTTGGCCTCTATTTAGATTGCAGTTGCGATGGTGCTGCACATGTGATCAGCTATGACACCAGCCATTTTAAGGGGTTAAAAGTTCAATTAAGGGCTGAAATAAGCACATGGGCAACCTTGACATTTGGCATGCCTTAACAGTAACTTATAGGTAGACAAACTTCAGCCCTCCAGTTGTGGTGAAACTACAAATTCCATCATGCCTCTGGAGATTATGCCTTTGGCTGTCAGTGTCTTGCAATGCCTTATGGGACTTTTAGTTGAACAGCAGCTGGGGGCTGAAGTTTGGCTTTGGTTTTATTTAATAGGGTTGCACCGATATATTGTCCAAAAATAGCACTTTTGGCAAAATGCTGAAAGTGCCATTTTCTGGCCGATATAGCAGTGCATCCCTGCTTTCTCTCCTCCCTGCCGGGCGCTGCTCTGTGTCCCAGCAGGGAGGAGAGAAACTGTCACAGGCGGCCGAGCGCTGCGGGAGGAGAGCGCTGTGAGAGGCCGGCGTCTCTCCTCCCCCCACCCTTCAGCCTCCTGTCACAGATCAGGAGAGCAGTGTGGGCGAAGACAGCCAGCACTTTCACAGCAGGCTTAGCTCCGCTCGCTCAGCCTACGGTGACAGCGTCTCAGGAAGGAGACGAGTAAAAACACTCAGCGATCAGTGATCGCTGAGTGTTTGTAGATAATTGAGGACATGGTATGTTTACTATATCCTCAATTATGAATGAATAGGAAGTGATCTACATCACCTCCTGTTCATTCATGATTGTGGATATGGTAAACACACTAGGTCCTCATGTTATGAATGAACAGGAACACTCAGTATAGAGGATTCCTGTTTATTTATAACAGGGGTTGCAGAAAAATATGTCCCTCAAGCTCCTAAAAGTAATGTAATGTAAAGGGGCGTGGTTTGCGCATGGCGGCGAGTAGACGTGCCTAGCCAGAGCTCCGTCTCTCACCCCGAGCAATCTTGCAGTTACCCATCTTCTCGAAGTGCACCTCGATCAGCCATCTCATCCCTAAAGCATGGGGAGAACACAGAAGTACAGCCGGTCCGCTGCGACCCAGAAAACCGGCACCATCACGCGCCTTTGGACGCCGGAAGCCTTCTCCCCGGCCGCCGGGGCGAGGCGTGCGCCTGAAGGCCCAGGGGCCATCCCGGAGATGCCACCCTCCACCTCACACCCATCGGACGGATCCCACTCCTCCGCTCTATCTGCGGCATCTACAGATTCCGACCGGGGCTCCGGGATGTCTGTAGCCACGCTGGCTAAAACTCTCCCCAGCAAATTGGACCGGACGGAGATTTTTTCCCGCCTTGAGCGCTCCCTCAAGTCTGAGATCTCATCTGTGAAGGCCGAAGTGTCCCATGCCATGCGGCGAGTGGAAGAGGTGGAGAGCCGATTGGACGCACAGGCCCAGGCCATCAAAGAACTTCAGACACACGGTGAGCAAACCCATACTGCTATACGATCAGCGTTTTACAAGCTGGAGGACCAGGAGAACAGAAGCCGTCGTAACAACCTGCGGCTCAGGGGCCTCCCTGAGGCCACCCAAGATGGGGACCTCGCTGATACGCTGCGTGGCATTTTTAACACCATACTGGGGAGAGCTCCCACCTCCACTTTGATGTTCGACCGTGCTCACAGGGCCCTGAGACCGCGCTCCGGAATGGGAGAGGCCCCTCGGGATGTCATAGTCCGCCTCCATTACTTCTCAGATAAGGCCCTGATTATGGACCGCCTTAGAGGTACCGCCGAGGTTGACTTTGATGGGGCTAAACTCCGCATTTTCCCAGACCTTGCATTTGAAACCCTATCCAGGAGACGAGAACTAAAACCGCTCCTACAGCTGCTAATGGGCCAATGACATCACATACCGCTGGGGCTTTCCAGCCTGCCTGATCGGATCAAAGGGGGGACGCCCAGCGTTCCTTCGTTTCCCCGAGGGCCCACAGAAAATTTGTGAGCGGGTAGAAAATTCCCCCCCCCCGAGCTGCCGGGTTGGTCAGATTCGTCCCCCGCCTGGGCTCCCTTACCCCCGATGCAATGGCAAAACACTCGTTTTGATTTTCTTCTCCTTCATTTTACGTTCTATGTTTTATATTTTTCTCTCCTCATCTATATGGCTCTACTGGGACGGCCATACCTACAATCCTTCGTTCACCCTAGGTTCTTATTGGGTAACACAGTTATACGGTTATACGTTTATATGCCTTTCTTTGATTGCTCGGGGGCTTAAGACAGGCGCTCTCTGACTACCGACATGACCATCATGGTTACGTTGCTGGAGCCCTGCCCATCACCCCCCACTAGGTGGCCGCTCCCAAGACACCGGAAGGTTCTTGGGATATGGCCCTTGTGCTGTATTTGGCACGCACTATACTGTTTTGATGTGCATTGTTCTGCATTTTCATGTTCCCCTTCTAAGTGTTGTCTCCCTCCCTCCCTCCCTATGTGCCTCTCCCCTCCTGTGTCCCCCGGGTGCGGTCCTTTTATCCTTGGCAATGCCTCTTCCACCTTACCCCAATGTCCACAAAATCATACAAGAAATTGTTAGCTCCTTACCTGCTGAATGCAGCCAAGGCGCTCATACCCAAATATTGGCGATCCCCACAGATGCCCACCATTGCAGAATGGTTAGCCCGAGTAGATAGACTAAGGTTGATGGAGGAACTCCATCACTCCAGCACAGATACATATACCACCTTCTATGCTACCTGGGCATGCTGGCTACACTTCAAAACAACTGACAGATATGCCTCTCTGCTGGTAACATCCCCAACGGCACCAAATGTACCACCTGACTAACTACACATACTTACCCGGTAACACCCATCGTGAGATGTATGCTCTTATAGCGGATCCTGGCAAAACCACACCCGAACCACCCCTCCTCACCCGCCCCCCGTCCTCCCTTGTCAATGTTCGTACCATGTGCGTCTGGTGAAGGCTTATGATTATTTCTTTATATTTACAATGAGTGACACATGTCGTTTATTATTAAGTCTTGAGCTTACACCGCTTGTCTTGATGTAAACCACCACTGTCTTTGTATTGTTTATGCTTTGGAAAAATCACAATAAACATTTAATAAGTAAAAGTAAAGTAAAAAATAAAAATGTATAAATAAAAATTAAATATAAAAAACAAACATTTATAAAAGATAAATAAAAATAAAATAATTTGAAAAAGTTAAAATAAAAAAAAATTCGGTTTTGGCCTGACTTTTTTTTATTTCGGTTTTGAAATGTTAATTTCAGTGCACCTCTAGTTGTATTAATAACTATAATGATTTTGAATGACAATGACATTGCTCTAGTTATTGCTACAGTTGGAAAAAAACAGATAACAGCAACGTGATTTCAACATAAAAGACATTGGTAGGGCAATGAAGCTAGAGTTTCTAGAAACAGACATAGCCAATTATTTTATACAAGTGGTAACTGAACCAACTAGATGGAAAGCATGCTAGATTTGGTAATTCGTAACAGGCAGGATACCATATACAATTTGCAGTTCCAGGAGCATTTGCCGAACAGAAAGCACAATATGGGAATATTCGAGTTTGTATTGAAGAAATGGAATCCCAGGCTGTTCTGACAGGCAAAGTTCTAACACTTCCAGGTAATGTTGGAGGGCGTTGCTAGCTACTGTCCTCCCAAAACATTTTTCTTGGCCCATCACTATGGTGGGCTGCCTTACTGACCAATAGAAATGTACAGGTGAAAGTAAGGGTGGGCAAGCTTTGGCACATTTGAGAATTGCAAAATGTTACAGTCAGAACAGCCCGAGATTTGTCTGTAAAGGCAGGGTTTTGAAGACTGCTACAAGTAGAAGCAATGGGCCCTTATCACACTACCTTGCCTTAAAATGTAGCCTAACTCTCTGAAACCATAACCCAACTTTAAAGCCCAATTGTAGCTTCCTTTATTTTTTTAAACATTCAATGAGCTGAAGTGCATACAAAAGTCTTCCAATGCCTCCAGTTACCCCCTAAACTCCTCTTCCCAGGCAGCACACTAGGGAACTACGCACTGTGCAAGAGCTGCGGTCTATTTTCAGCGGTCTGATACACTTCCAGCTCACAACTACAGCTCTACATTGAGCACGGAGCACAAGTCCTGCACAGAACACTCTGTGACAGAAGGCACGCCTGTCAAAGTAATGTGCTCCTTCTGGCACTTTTTTAATCCTATTCAATAAAAATAAATGGGGTTTCAGAGTCACAAAGCAAGCAAAGTGGAAGACACATTTGTAAAGCATACCGTGTGCATTATAAACATGCCAGAAGACATTTGTCCTTTGAAAAGGATCAGTATGGCCCAGGTATGGACGTGTTGTAGCTTTATAAATGGCCAACTATAGGACACCTTAGGCTCAATTCAAATTAACCTGTAACACGTCATTTACAGCCATATAAGCAAATTAACAGCTCTCTCTGGCTGCCATTGCCGTAAAAGAGGAATGTTTACAAAAAATTATTGTATAGCTTTTTTTTAAAAACAGGCCTATCAATTATGTGTGTAATTACCTAAAACCATCCTTTATATTACATTCCTACCATGTCTGGCACATCAGCTGACATTTCACACCCAGCTGACAGTGGGAGTGTCTGTGCTGGCTGTTTATATTAGAAAGAACAGGTAGATCAGGGATGATTGAAGCAATCTCCTATCTGCGGCGATGATAGTTTTATATAACACACAATGTCATTAGGTGGGACAGGTGTTAAGACAACACAAAAAGGTCAAGAAGAGTTCACTTGTGTATCAAGATGAAGCATTGAGACACTTAAATAAATAACTGCAAGATCAGAGAACGGGAAAGTAGAGAAGGCATATAGCTGTAGGGACATTAACAGAGCCAAGCACTGCCTACACAGATAAAGAATTTCCAGGGAGACAGCGAACATTATTTTTTTTCTGACTTGAGTGTCACCCTAGTCGGACGGAGTCAGAATGCAATGTGAAAGATCCTTGGTGCACAATACAAGCTGCTATTTCTTCGTTCTCCCTCCTCTATGCTGCTCTGTTTGTTCAAGACCTACCAGCTAAACAAACAAGCTCTTTGTGATTGGATTGACATGGTGCTAACAAGACGCTTAATGCCCAAATCAGTTTGAATGAAGGTAGAGTCCTCACTAATACCAGTACCAGGATCTTCAGCGCAGAGCCATCCAAGCACTTCCAAACCGCCAAACAAAAAGTTCAGGAAAGAAAAGTCATTCCTTCTCCTCCCTGAGCAAATAAAGCTTGCATTAAGTGAGCCACGTCACTTGTGCAGCCGCATGTCTCGTCCACGTAAAGGCTTTGTGTTACCTGCAGTTTTCTCAGCGATCCTGGCCTGTGTGGCTTGTTCCAGCAGTTCTACATCCAACTTGAGGGTGTCCAGATCCCGCTCTCGACTCATCAGGGTTTCCTGCAGCTGAGAATAAACAGGGAAGCCGAGCGATCAATGTATGATAATAAAAACAGGCTCTGCAACCTTTCTATTGACAGAACTATCCCCACACTTCGTTAAATCACAAAACTCTACCATTCCAGCAGTCTGTGTATTTAGTTTATAATGTAAATGTTTAGAATATAGTGTGAAGTTTTTGTAGTGTAAATATCAGGGCACTCCTGTAACCTGGAACGATCGGTAACTTTCTACTGGGTTAATTCTGTTTATGCGGACATCTGCTTACTAATGCAGTTGTGTAACCGTAGCACTTAAGAGAGTACTCCAGCTTAATGTACTGTTGACAGGAGATATAAATGTGCCAAAAGTACTACACTACATTGCAATAAATTATAACTCCAGACAAGATTATTCATTCAAAATGTTAAGCAGCATGTTCGCATTAGTAAACCATGAACAATAAAAAAACAACAAAACTGCTTCTGCCATGATGGTCTTCTGGTCTTCACAGCATATCTGTCATGGCCAACGCTTTAACATGGCCATTTATTTATTTTAGCATAGTCTCCGCTCCGGCATCAGATCAATGCTCCTCTGGGATGTCTACCAGTAGTCACCAACTATGACCTGCACATGCTCCGCAGGGTGACAGTACATCCCACCAGACAGCATAAGGAGCAGTCCAGATTGACAATGTAATATGTAGTTTCACTGTCCGTCTGCACATCACAGACAGGGTCCTCCTACCCATTACCAGCACTTCCAACCCACAAGGAAAAAAAGTGAATAATGTTAAAAAGAAGAGTTTATTGTACAAACTAAACAGTGTGGACCAGATAAACTATTGTCAGTGCCCCAAATACATTGCCTGGCCAAAAAAAGTCACCATCTGGATTTAGCTAAGCAAATAGGTCAGAGCCTTCTAATTAGTCTCATCAATGTTATGTGGCCCAAAATGAGGTCAGCTGCCTACCTGAATATACTGAATGACCAGATTTTTCCATCAATAAAGTTTTTCTTCCCTGACAGCACAGGCATATTCCAAGATAACAATGCCAGGATTCATCGAGTTCAAATTGTTAAAGGGTGGTTCCGGGAGAATGAGACATAATTTTCACACATGGATTGGCCACCACAGAGTCCAGATCTTAACCCCACTGAGAATCTTTGGGATGTGTTGGATCAAACTTTACACAGTGATCCGACTCTCCCATTATCGCTACAAGATCCTGGCGAAAAATGAATGCAACTGTGGACAGAAATAAATGTTGCGACATTGCATAAGCTTATCAAAACAATGCAATGTCGAATGTGTGTCAAAGGTAAAGGCAATCCAGCAGAATATTAGAGTGACTTTCCAATTTGGTCAGGCAGTGTATATGGCACACCCAAAACAGCATTTTTGGATGCCTCAAACAATAGTTCAATTTGAAGGGTTTGTAAGGAAAGATGTGATTAAGGTCCCAAAAAATTCAATATTTATTGCAATGGAGGTGTACAGCATTGCACCAAGAGAATGATGGCTAATAAAGCATGCGCGCTGGGACCTAATAGCTTTTGTGAAGTGCAATGCCCCACAATCAGATGTGCCGTGCGACACCTCACATTCCTCTGCAACCACCAATCATAGTTTATTGGGCCCAGTGTTATGAGAATTAGCTACTTTAAAGAGAACTGGGCCATTAAACCCATAGAACAACCCCTCTGTTAAGAAAACACTATTTATGGGAAAACCATGCTAATAATCATCAGATTGTGTGCAGGGATTCAAAATCAGTGTTTAATTTAGAATGCTGTAGAATGAGCAAGTCTGAATCAGAAAAATATAGATCTGCACCCCTCTGACAAGGTGAGTGTCACTTTTCTGTGCAGCCCTGAGTCTGGCTCGGGGTTACCGCTCCTAGCATTGAAAATTCACCCGGAGCCAGACTCGGGATTACCGCCAGGGAGGTTAAAGGAGAAATATGAGGTGATTGATTGATTTCCACTCATCCTCTTAGTTAGAGCTGACCTTTGACAAAGAAGCTGTCACAGGTCGGCTCTATTTATTGGAACGTGAGCTTGCCCACTTTCCGATCATCTCCCTGCAGAGAGTGGTGACTAACAGTCACCGATCCCCGCAGGGATTCCCCCCCTCCCCTCTCCGATCCTCCAACGCTGAGTGGAGGAACAGACAGGGGAGGGGGCGGGCACAGCTAGCTCTAGATAGGCAGAGCCTGCTGTCCCTCATGCAGCTGGGTGGATCCAGACAGTACTGTCAGGACCCGTCCCGGCTGCGGCGCTCTCAGTATATCGCGGGCAATAGCCCGCGATATACTGAGCTTTGGGTTATGGGAGGAGATTAGTATATGTTCTCCCGTGTCTTTAAAGAGAACTATGGGGAAAAATACTTACCCTATAGTTCTCTTTTAAGAGCTGCCCCCATTCTGCTCTGTACAACCTCTGCTGCAGCTCATTATGAAGAAGTGGAAGGGTGAGCTCTGACATATTTTGCCACTGTTGAAAATTGGGCTGCATAATAGCTTCCTACCACTGTCAGGAAAGGAGAGAAAGCAATAATTGTTAAAAATTAAAGCTGAACTCTGGTATAAACAGTTATTGACTGAATACAAGGCCTATGTATTCTTACTTGAGTCTTTTTATACTTTGTGTATTTCTTCTAGATCTGTGCAGTAATCCAGTGTGAAACTATACCTCTTTGCAGCAGCTTTCTGTAATAAAGACTGGCCACTGCTGCTCTCTCTCCTTGTGCAGGGTGACTGATCACCCCCTCCTTTAGTTTTCTGCAGACAGCCTTTAGTGGGTGTGCCTACTAGGCCCCTCCCACAGGTCTGCTCTCTGAATTTCAACAGAAAATACAAAGAAAAAAAAAAACAGACCAGAGTTCTTTTTTCAGGGTCAAGATATTATCATCTTTATTCTTGGAACTGACCATATTTCTGTCTGGGACCTTCACTGTCAACTGGGATGAAATATACTAAAAACATTGGTCTATCAAACTGTGTGCACCTTCTGTCTGCTGGAAGGAGATCAGAAGTATTATCAGGAAGGTGTCTGAATAATCCAACTCTCAAACTAACCATACACCAGCCACATAAATATGTTCTGAGCTTAGGAAGGGGGTTGTAGGGGGGACACTGATGACATGAATATTGGAATCTTGCAGGAACCTTTGGCATTCAACCTAAAAGAGAATGGATGAATGCTAAGGAAAGGTAAACAATCTTCTTTAACGTGAGCCTGCAAGCTATCCTAAAGTATATTACCATTTTTGTAGCCAAATTTGGATAACACCTATTTTATATTTGTTACATGTTGCTATTCACATAGCATTTAAAAAAAACAATGCTTCTTGCCGGTTTAATTGTTTTTACATGGGTAAGAGATTTAAGGGTTAGAATTTCTTCTTGCTTCTATTTCTTTGAAATGTTATGAGGAGGTGTGAGGGTTCTGAGGTGGCCTGTCTATTGTATGTTAATGAAGCTTATCAGATAAAACACAATCCTCAAATTTCAGTCCCAAGTCTTTCTATTAGGACAGACCACTGTGAAAGGGCTAAGAAAAACCTTGAATCAGTCATCTTGTCTGATTTAACAAAACATCTAAAAAGGTAAGAACATTTTTAAAAATATATTTTTCAGTATGCTTTGTGAACAGGAACACATAACAAACATATAGAGGGGTTTTTCAAATTCAATGGCAAAATTGGAAATACCCTTTAAAGTTTCTCAAGTAACAGCCCAGTCTAGGTGAAGGAATCAAAAGAGGGTAAACTTACTATATGCATATCTCCCTTTTTGTCAAATATTATATTTAATTACTGTAATAGTTCAGGTAAAAGGTGCTTGAAAAGCTCCCATCAGCCAATCTAAACATTAGGCACAGCAAAATGCCCCATATTACTTTTGTTTGCCAAAAATCATTTTCCCCTTATAACTACTGAGGTGCTTTCACTACACAGAGGGATGGACTCCAGGGGCTGACTTGCTACCAAGGGCATAACTTGCCAATCTTTAAGAAGACCAGAAGAGCCAGACTGTCCCCTTGTCAAATGAGAGCACCTCAGTGGCCAGTAAGTTCACTGTTACCGGGCAGGGGGGTGTTGAGTTGGTAGGTGGGTCTAAGGTTAGGGAAGTGGCACCCTTAGAAAAAAGTAAATTAAACCAGTATCAGATGTGTGCAAAAAGAGAGGGTTTTCTGGCTAACAAAGGTGACATTAGTGCCTTTGTTTAAAGGAGAACTATGGGGTCAGTGTTTTTCCCCATAGTTCTCCTTAGGGTAACGGGAGGACACAAACTAGCGTCCTCCCGTTACCCTAAGCTCAGTATACCGCGAGCTACAGCTCGCGGTATACTGAGACGCCGCACCTGGAGCGGATGCCGACTTAGATGACGGGATCCGCCCAGCTGCGTGAGTGACAGCTGGCTCTGCCTATCTAGAGGCAGAGCCAGCTGTACCCGCCCCCTCCCCCGTCCGTTCCGCCAGTCAGCGCTGGCAGATCGGAGCGGGGAGAGGGGAATCCAGCCCCTCCCCCTGTCACGGCAGAGAGCCGTGACAGGATCGAGAGGCGAGCGAACCCGGTATGTGTTCGCTCACCTCCCGATCTACTGAGCCGACCTGTGACAGTCTCATTGTCACAGGTCGGCTAGAACTATGAGGTGAGTGAAAAGCACTCACCTCATAGTTCTACTTTAAGCATAACTTTAAAGTGAAACATGACTGTCAGGTTCCCCTTAAATACCTGACAGTTTCAGTCAAAACCTTAATCAGATACATTGTTCCATGCTACCTCTGAGAATGAAAAAAACCCCTCCCCTCTATCTTATGAAGGGGTGGGGGAGGTTAATTGTAGTGCTGTCCTAGGGTGACAACACTGATTCTCCATAGATACAGTATGGCGAGTGTGTGCTTTGCCACCCTAGGGTAGGAAGTGTATTAGGTATGGGCAGCAAAGGTTTGAGTTGTGTTTTTACTACCCCCACCCCCCTCTCCTTCCCAGCTGCCCATCTAAAACCTAACATGGAAGCTGCTCAGATTTGTACACATGCTGCAGCCATAACGCTAAACATCATGGCCTTGGTAAATTGTATACAACAGGTTGCATTTGGCAGTGGGTGCCACTTGCCGAATTCAACCAACCACTGCACTGGTGTGACAGCTTGGCATGTGCTATTGGCAGGGTCAGAAAAAAACCAAACACAAAACAATACTGCCACCTCCTGAATGCTTGTAAACAGGCTATCAACAAATTGCTTTTCAGAGGACGCCAAAGTCTGCTGCCCATGTGAACCTTACTGTCAGAATCCCTTGGTGAAAATGAAGGGAAAAAAGCATGTTGTTAAAAGAAAAACAAATGTGACCATTGCATCTAAGGACTGATAAGCTGCAATAAATGACAGTTTTGTTCCTGGGTTTAGACTTACCATTTTACCTATTCTGTCTTTTAATATCAGATTTAACAGAAAAGTGGAGTTATGTTTTAAGCCAGTTATCACAATGTAGAGGACTACAGTGTCAATCACACCTCTATAAAAACTTTTTTACTCGAGTATTCTCTTATGATTTAATGATTTATCACAAGTGGCTACCATGATACTGACTAATACTGGTGTTAATCACTAGGTCTGGAAACAGAAAGCAGGAAAGGGTGGGGCATTTCGACCGACCAGGTGCTTATGTGCAGCAATAAGCTGTGTCAGGTGGCACATACAGGATAGATAAGATCACACCTAGAATCTAATCAGCAGGCTGGCATTTTATAGCTACTGATATCCTCACACACCCACAGTGATAACCTAGAAACCTGCACCAGGAAGATGCAAAAGTTGAAAGTAATTACAAATAGAGCATGAATAAAGATAAATAACAATAGTTGTCTATTAGCTCTCTGTATAACATTATTAGTATTGGAACCAGTTACAGGCAGCTATAGCTTCTGGTTTTGTCAGGCATGCAACAATAACACAACAGCTCACTGTAAAATCAAAGACGTAAGCGCCGTTAGAAATTTACGAGCCAAGGAAAGCACTGAAGAAGGCATCTTTGGTTTCATCGTGACACGAGGAGACAAGTTCTTGAAAACAATGAAAATATGCGGTTTATGACACTTGCTATCATGCAGAACGCGGTTTATGGCCTGAATTGCCTACCTACTGTCAAAGTAATAATACCTGTATACATTGGTTAACACACGTATGCTGGTCTGATGGCTTTTGATTCTAGACAAAGAGATGACAAGCTATCAAACCAATTACCTAGGTGGCAACAACACTTAGAACGCTGGCACAGAGGAAGGAGACACAAAGAGGACCTCTAACTACAAAGTCCACTAGAAATTCTATTGGATGCAAAGATTACTTTTGATCTCTAGAAATGTAATATAGTCTAAGATCACACATACAGGGAATTGTGAAGAACACAAATACTCTTAAAATTTAGAACTGGGACCTATGCATTACAACTACAGCAAAGAAAACTGGAACCTAAGTGGACCTGCTGCCTACTGCAACCAATCAGTTTCTTATCTTAACAAAATACTCTTAAAATTTAAAACTGGGACCTCTTAATTAGAACTACTTAAACCAATTAGTTTTCTTATTTGTTACTATGGAAAACCATAACATTTTTGCTTCAGTGTTCATAAATCTGCTTCTTTGCTTAAAGTGACACTAAACTCAGGAGTTAAATCTTAAAAATACATTCAAGTACCCTATTACCAATACTGTACCCTTTTTGTGCATCACTCAGCTGTAGATCCTAAAATCATCTCTGAATAGGTGCTGACACTGTCCTTCCCTCAGGAGGGAGACTACTTTTGTTCCTTATGGTCCCTGTGTGTGTTGTAAAGTACCCACCGCTCCCAACTAGTTCCCACAGTGGACTGCAATCACATATTTAGTTATTTAAAGTAGTATTAAAGTAATTTTTTACCTTAATGCACTCTCTGCATTAAGGTAAAAAATAAAACAAAAATCGGTACCTTTTTCTGCCCCCCCTCCCCCTCCCATACCTGTCAGCGCTCTGGTTGCGGGGGAGTGGGGAGGTTACTGAGGGCAGAGGAGCCATAGGCTCCATAACAGCTGCTTAACTGCTGGCGCCACCCGTTCAGGGGTTGAGCGCTGCAGGAACCCACTAGAAAATTAGGAATAAATGCTTTTTGAAGAAAAATACAGAATTTATAAGGAGGTGGGCATCATAGGTGGAAAACTAATAAAAAAAACTGAAGCTTTAATATAACTTTATTTTGTATTGAAGTTATAGCCCATTACGGGAGCAAGCTTGTACGGGTGGATACTTTACAACACACATGGACCATGGGGAACAAAAGTTGCCACCCTCCAGAAGGTAGGACAGTGTCAGCATGAATTCAGAGATGATTTGAGGATCTACAGTTAGGCCATGTGACGGAACGCCTGGTCCCCCGACTGGATGCCTCCGTCACTATGTAGCTTCCTCTTCGCTGGAATTCCAGTGTCCTCAGCCCAAACCTGCCTAATTATTGGACGGAACCAATATATTAGGACAGCCATCTAATCTCCCAAAATAATAAAGATTTATCTCAAACATCAGACAACACCAATGTTAGGCCCCATTCACATGTAGCAACATATCTGTTGCAGCGGCCGGGATAGCGCGACTTTCGGGACGACGTTCCAGCGACGGTAGCGCGACCTTCTCCATCGGGCTCCATTAGAAAAAAAGCAAAATCCGCCGAAAAAAGGAGCCTGTAGAAGCGACTTGCGACCGGGACGAGCGACATGGAGCTAAGACAGCTCCATTGAATATCATTAGCTGGCGACTTCTCGCGATATCGCGCGGCAAAACTGCGCAATAAATTCGCTACGTGTGAATGGGGCCTAAAAGTAAAAACAGGAACTGACTTAATTGAAAACCAGCTCAGTATATATACAGTTATGTCGGTCTAAAAACATTACGCAATCAAAACATCGAGCAAACAATCCCGTCCCCTGTGCCTTAATGAAGGAATAGGGAGAGAGGAGACACATATGGTGGGATTATCTCCTGAGTGTCTATCATATGGCAATGTACTCAGCTACATCTAGTGTCAGAGTTAATCCCATTCTTAGCCCAATCAGGCAAATGGACAAATAGACTGGCATTTAACTTGTTAGTCTGTTAGTCAAGTCTAAATCGAGTCTGACCAAGGACAGGATACTGGGGCATAGGAAAACACAATCTCAGCTCCCCAAGTATTCCCACATAATTGGAAAATAGGTCTCTGGGGTCCCCTTGATCGAGGAGCGCAAACAAAGGGTCCCACACAGCCCAAAGCACCATGGCAAGCACCTCTCCCAATCAATAGAGCTCCCTCCACAGCCAAGGCCCATAGTCGGTGGAAAGAAGGCAGGCCTGCAGTCCCCTCCAAATAGCAAAGTAACGGACGCTTCAGTCACAGGCCACCAGAAGGCATTTTTAAGATTTAACTCCTGAGTATCACTTTAAGAAAACAGTAACATGAGTGAAAGAGACCTTCTGGTTTACACAATTATTCATCCTGTCCCTCTTGAACTGCTCAGTATATAAATATAAAAACAAATCAAGAATATGAAATTAAAAAAGTTTCACAGGATACAGCTTTTCATGCATTTACTGACTGTTGCTGATTTCACCACCTAGTATTCACCTTTGTCCTGAATGTTAGGCAAGCATATCAATCAAAAACAAAATCCTCACTGACTCCCATGTTGTCTCTCAAACCAAAGCAGAAAAAATGGATTGATGGTCCTTGTGTGTAAATATTAAAGCTTTACTGTGATTCATTACAATGGATGGGGTACACAGATTCAAGTCTGGTGTGCAATTTATCTTACATTTCTTTACAGCTTGTTACATATGAAGTACATAACAAAGATTAGGTCCTTTAACCTGAAGGCAACACTGTATAAACCTGAATTGGCCTCTAAAAGCTCAGCATTTTATCTTTTTCTATCACAACCCTGTAACTGACCATTTTGGTGCTTCTCTTTTAAAATACAACTTGATGTTTTTGATATAGTACCATATATACCAGGGGCAGGCAAAATCCAGTCCTATAGCCGCAGGTAAACTATACAAATCCCACCAGGCATCTGCCCCTGGGAGTCATGTCTGTGGCTCCCAGAGTCTTGCAGTGCCTCATTGGATTTCTTGTTGCACCACAGCAGGAGTGCTGGAGTTGGTTGGTATGCCCCATAGCTCCCAACTGTCCATCAGGAGGGACACTTCTCCATTTGAAACCAAACCCTCTGTCACTCCTCAAATGTCCTTCTTTTTGCTCTGGTGTAGAGATCTATATAAAAAATGTTTACTATTTCACTGCAACGTCATTCACATTACACTAAACTTTTTATCCATCCCTCAGGAGTATTGCATTTTTTATTTTTGTAAAGATAATATAAAGGAAAAATAAAGAAAAAGATCAACTGGGCTGAAAGCAAGCAGCTTTTGCTGCACTATTTACCTTTATTTTTAGAGATTATCCCTGCAGTTTTTAATTTTTTTTTATTTCACACTACATGTCCTCAGTCTGATGGCTGGCATCATTTGGCCTACTTCCTCAAGCCCAGGTCATACTGGATAATAAAAGTACAATCAGCACAGTGATGAAGCAAATATACATTGCTCAGCACAGAATGTCTTTCCATTTTTGCCCAATCACAGCCATGTTTCCAAACAGCTTGCTCCAAATCTCAGATCCCAGAAGTTCCTGTTCAGTACAAGATCACAAAGGAGAGCCCAGTCATCCAGCAGAAGTCCATCTGGTAGCTTGAAGAAAGGAGAAGGGAAGCAGGAGTGAAGATAGGGTTGCCACCTTTTCTTCAAGCCAAACCTGAACACTCTACTGCCTTGTGGAAATTTTTTTATAGAGTATATACAATGCATATATTTTGTGATTAAAAAAACTTGAGTTATGTGCAATAGTGCATACCTGGGTCACCTATGGCATCTTTTGTGGGGGCTTCTTTTATGTGCAATAGTGCATACCTGGGGGCATGTCATAGGTCCCCAGATATGCACTATTGTATAAAAAGGGTGCCCCCATAAAAGATGCTAGTGCGCCACAGGTCCCCAGATATGCACTATTATTTTCCAAAAACTACTGTACTTCACACCATGCCTTGCGCCAATAAGATTAATAAGCTGTGTGCACCCAATGTATAAAGTTTTAAACAAAAAAGTGTATATAGTGCCATGCTCCCAATACCCACAATCACTCAAAACAATTTACCACATATATCTGTGTATAATGAATGATATAAATCACCGTGTATTCCTAACTCAATTGGCAGAGCAATATATACCACTCTGCGGCAATGCAATTAACTAAAAAAAAAAGTATTCACATTTATAGTGCAATCCAAACACTTATAAAGTGCTACAATTAGTGCAGTCTCATGTATGTCATCAATGAGAGGTTTCCACCATCACTCCTCATCCACACTCTTAGTGTCTTCAAAACAAGGTGCCACCACCTCTCCTCATGTGTTATACCCTTAAGGAAAACCGCTCACCTATTCTACAGACCTCTGAAACAAGGTCTGGATATAGCTGGTCCCCATTCACTCTCCGATCGCTGGGGACGCACAACAGCGCTGGCGGTATGTGCGGCTTACTTAGGGAGCCACTGTCCGGTTTGAATAATGCGTCCGGGCGTCAGGCTGGCTGAATCCTGGGCACATGATTCCAAAACCGGACTGTCCGGGTGAATCCCGAACGGGTGGCAACCCTAAGTGAAGAGCACGGGAGTGACTTGCCTTGCTGTTCTTGTGTGTTTGCAGAGACACACACAGCTTACCATCACAAACAAGAGTGGCTCCATAGGACCATGCAAGGGAAAGGAGCCACCCTAAAATAGGATATCAGGGCCAGAGCTCAGGGGACCAGCTGATTCTGCAGGAAATAAAAACTTTTAAACATCAAGCAGCAGCATCCATTGTAAGTGATTTAATAAGCATTTGAAATAGCTTAAAAACCTTTTTGACTTTAATATCACTTTGAATGATTTATTAATAGTTCAGGACCGATAATGGGTATTTTCACAAGTACTTGTACTCGTGAAAATGCCCCGATACTACAGGCCGATACTGGCCCTTTACATTTTTAAACGCGAGTGGCTGCCTGGTTCTATGCTTGCTGGAGTCCTCAGGCAGCTGTCTTTGCCAGTTCTGGTTCGGCCGCACATCAGCTCCTGCTCCTTCCAAAGACCGGCATTGCAAAGGATAGCCCCACACCCACACTTACAGCCCAGAAAGAGCGCAGCACCTATCCGCAGAGCCCTGGGTGAGCCTTGCACCCACAAGCAGCCCTGGTGAGATCTGCACGCAGCCCTGGCGAGACTCAAAAACAGCTCTGGTGAGACCCAAACGCAGCCCTGGTGAGACCCACATGCAGACCACAAATGCACATTTTTGATGCGTCCCATGAATGTGCAACAAAGCGCACTTATACACACGTTTAAGGAACACCTAGGTGTGAATGGGGACTAAGTGTTCTTTTTTGTGCTTCAATTTGTTATCATCCGTGCGTTTGTCAATGACTATTATTTTCTAAAAGGTGTCCCTCTTCCTCATCTAAGAAGGCTGGGAGGTATGCTATACTGCAAGTTTTGGACCCTTGTGCTAGGTGTACGAAGTGTCCATTGTGACCAAGTGGAAAACTTTGTTGCAGTGCAGAACCCTAGACACAGCTGTGTTCTTGGTACACAGCATTGTTTACAGAAAGCTCTCAGTGTCAGACACAATTCTGTAGATGTAACTGCATGTTGTTGACACAACTGTATTTATAATATGCAGCTAGGTTTATGGAATGCTCCTCAAATAGCTTTCAGTGGACAGTGAACCAATATTCTATAGATACAGATGCATCCAATAGACACACCTTTGTTTGTAGTTCTCCTGAGTCCACAAACAAAATCTGAAAATGTGAAAAAGAAAATATGTATGCAATGCAATAGGTTAAGAAGAACTCCTGCTTCTGTCCCATCTGCCTTTACTGCTTGGTGGAAAACTTCTTTGCTCTTTAATTTTCTCCCTTCCCTATTTTATGCCTCCAACATTTCATTTAATGACATTGCAGCAAGCACACTTTATATGTCTGTGTGAAACCCAGCCGACCACAAGACACACTGACTGTCATAGACGCACCCTCTGGGCTACAGGGGGGCGTGCTACACACAGCTGATGCATCCTCTGCAGTGAACACAACGTTCAAAGAGCTAGTGTTATCTAAATTAGAATTGGCTAGTTAAAGTGCCTACCCTCTCCATGTGCACACTAAATCATGGAACTCATGGTTTCCTCTGCAGTGGCCGGTATGTTGCTCAGAGTAGTGTCTATGCAGTGTAACCCAATTAGCAGTAACTTTCCCCATACAAATTCAGGCAAAACCGTGTATATTAGCATAGATAGACACAATAGGGGGAATTTATGAAAGCTGGAGCAGACAAAATCTGGAGCAGTTGCCCATGGCAACCAATCAGCATCTCTCTTCAGTTTGCTTAGGTAAGATTTGAAAATGAGACAGAGAAGCTGATTGGTTGCAGTGCAAATTGTCTCCAGATTTCGTCTGCTCCAGTTTTGATAAATTCCCCCCATGTCTTTAAAATGTGAATGACTTGTCGTGGACATTACTGCAGTAATGTGCTGGCTCCCCCTGACTCCTACCACTAGCAAGTGCACAGCAAAGTAAAAAAGAAGTATGGATGGTCATGTGACCCCTTTTCTCTTCCAGTTTAAAGGTAGAAAACCTCTGAAAAATGTTAAAATAAGGGCAAGGTGCACAGCAGGAATGGGGACCATAAAAATATAGATTAATACTGGAGTCCAGCTTTAAAAAGCGAATTATTTCATTGTTAACATACAGTTAAAAATGTGGAGTTTAGAATAGTGGCACATCACAAAAAATGACTGCTGTGCTGGGATTTGTGTTTATGTTAATATCTCCTCATTGTTTTTCCTTGGTAAATTGTGAATTTTGTATTTTAGCAAATAAAGGTACTAACACAAGCCAAAATAAACCATTCCCCATGTAGAAATAAAACAGAAATTCAATAAAACAGAAAACACTTATTGCATGTAAAAAAAAGTTCAAGTCTCAACTATAAAATTAGGCAGACAGACACCCTAGACATCCTGGGTTATTTATATGTTTCATGTTGGCATGGAAACCAACCTTTACTGGGCAGAAGGTTATATTGATGGTAAAATGTGCCATTTTTTATTAAGGTATATGTTGACCTAGCTGTCATCAACTTGCCACTCTCCTGGAAGCGGATTTTATTGCTTCTCCAAGAAGGGAGATTTTGAATACTTGCAATATTGAAGTAATCTGGCTTTGCACCCACTGTATTTTTTTTTTGCTGTTCACATACCATATTAACATTTGTGAAGCAGGACGAAATATCTTAACACACCTAATCCTATATTCTTCTACCCGCCTGCCAATTTAACAAACACCAGGATCCTTTTCTACCCAGGCCTCATCTCATTTAGTGTCATTGTTCAGCTCCTCTGCGGCATGGCTTAGTGATAAACATACCAGCAGATAACACTTTAGGCAACAAATAAGAAATCAAATGGTGTTACTTTGTCTATTTTAGGTCACTGAAAGCTGAACTGCACCACAACACCGCTATATACAATCCAGGTGCATCAAAGAAAAAGGTGTATAAAGTATGTTTTCTTTAGAAAGCAGACGCAGCCTGATTAGAAAATGCCTGTCCTCTGCCAGCATGCTGGACCCTTACTCTCTATGGGGAAGCATAGGTCCATTCTGCCCTATACCGAGTCCCACCTATACTTATGTAATCAGGAAAGCTCATGCACCCGATGAATGGAGAGCTATAGTTTAGACTCAGCAGGGGGGGGCGTTAGACTTCTACAAAGAGACCACTGATTCTCTGGTCTGGAGAATGCTGGCAAAGACACAGAATTTTTTACTTGGGCTGTGGCTGCTTTCCATAGACTATGAACTGTAAAGCTGGCCATACACTGGCCATTTTCTCTTGTTTAGCCTCGCAGGCTGAATGAGAAAATATGCTTGATTCATGAAATCCCTGTGTCGGGCTATTGTATTCTGACAGTGGTGGGTGTCAGAGGGGGCCACACGCTGCTCCAATTTTGGTTGGTTGAAATCCGAGCACTGTATGGTCAGCTAAGGCTTTGCACACCTTTTGTTTACATGCATCTGGAATGTATTTAAAGGAGAACTATGAAGAGAGTTTTGGGAGCACTGATCGCACCCTGTCGCAGTAGTATAGTTAGCTACAACTGCTTGAAGTACGCAAAGCCTCAGCGCAGTCATGCACATGGCTGCTGACTGCTAATTTTGAGAAAATTTGAGGTTATTTTTGTAAAATAAAAATATGCAACAGCTTATTGTTTGTTGCTACGGCTTATAAATTGGGGTCAACTCCATGTGAAGAAAAATTTCGAAGTTATGTGCAGATTTCGCTTTTTGGCGACATTAGGCAGTTATGGCTGCATATGAAAAATATGATATGTATGTGTAATCTGCTTGATTACATAAAAAGTAATACGTGCAAAGTTGATATTTCAGCACTTTTTTGATAAATCGAGGTTCTACCAGTGGAAGTCTGTTCAGATACTGTGGATCACTGGCCAGTGGTTGAAAGTGGACAGCAACGCTGAAAACACCCAAATTGTAAGGGCCAGACTGTAATCAAATGTTTGAAATGCAATGTTCACCTGCGCCTCAACAAGATTAAAAAAAAACTGCTTTCGAGAACTCCAAGAGTAAAAATATTTCTTCCCATATGACTTTTTGTTAAGTTCACAACATTCTATTGATTTTTTGATCATTTTTGTCATTTGAATTGTTTACTGCAGTTACTGTAGAAGCAAAAAACGTATTGAGATGCACAGATCCTTCCCCTCTAGAGGCCAACCCCTGGTATAATGGTAACAAAAAAAGAGGATAGAGAAAGGTGGGGTTTTTGAGTGGCTCCAGAGGGGACACAACCAATAAACTTCAGTCTTATGAAAATATATGTAAAAAAGTATAAATTTATTAAACAATTGGCTAAAATCAATGGATATGCATCAAAGCATATCCAGGTTGACAAAAAACCTCCTATCAGCCCTTGTGCTCCACAACCAAGGTTAGTCTATGTACTCCTAATCTTATACATATAACGAGAACATCACGTGTATATCAAAAGAGAGGATGTAGTTGAGTTACTAAACCTCAGGTGGGAGCTGAGGTTTAGTAACCACTCCCACCTGAGGTTTAGTAACTCAACTACATCCTCTCTTTTGATATACACGTGATGTTCTCGTTATATGTATAAGATTAGGAGTACATAGACTAACCTTGGTTGTGGAGCACAAGGGCTGATAGGAGGTTTTTTGTCAACCTGGATATGCTTTGATGCATATCCATTGATTTTAGCCAATTGTTTAATAAATTTATACTTTTTTACATATATTTTCATAAGACTGAAGTTTATTGGTTGTGTCCCCTCTGGAGCCACTCAAAAACCCCACCTTTCTCTATCCTCTTTTTTTTGTTACTACTGCAGTTACTGGTCAATAACTTAATTTTATTACTTAAATGCCTAATGTGCTAATTTGCATCATAGCTATATTTTTCTCCATAGTATGTGCTATATTCAAATTGACAGTCTCCACCTTATTTAGTATCTGCTTGATAGCCAAAACACATATTTTTTTTAAATATAATTGAAAATTAATTTAGGCATCAAGGGGTTAGAGAGGTTTCCTGTCTTCTTGTCTTTCTGATAATGGTTTACCATATAGGAAGTAAAAGGGGCGATACAGAGATATTTTTTTAGTAGAGTAGGGGAAGTATTGAACTCCTAATTTTTATTTCTGAAGGAAATGGCAGGAACCTATGTTTTCAATTGATCAGGTTATAGAAAGGAGATCAAGTCTGTAGTCTTAACTCTGCAAATACTTTTCTTATAGGATCAAGAACAAAGATCCAGAAAAAAGCAGTAGAAAAAGTGCCAAACTAATGGCAGAAGAGTCCAAAGAATCATTAATAATTCATCTTATGGTCATAGAGTCAACCAATATCCTTTTTTCAGGGCTTAATGTTGGACTTGAGTTGTAGAGTCGTCAAAAAAAATTACCTCAAATGACACTGACTAATAGATAACGTATCTTCAATGTACAGTTATGCACACATTTATTGGTACCTTTCCACAGAAAAAGAACCGACAATTTTCTCTGAAATAACTTACAAACTGACAAAATAATTGGCATCCATTGTTTGGCCCACTATTCCTGTGAAAACTGCTCCAACTGTCTCAGGTTTGTAAGGGTGTCCCTTGCAGGATGAGTATTTCCGCTCTTTCCATAGACGTTCAATAGGATTCAGATCAGAAATCACTAGAAGGCCACTTCAGAATAGTACACGGTTTTGTTTTTAGCTATTCTTAGGTGATTTTAGCTGTGTGTTTTTGGGTCATTTTCCTGTTGGGGAACCTATGACTTGTGACAGAGTCACAGCTTTCTGACACTGGGCAGTACATCTCACCTTGATAGCCTTGAATTTACATTGTTTTACAGATTCAATGGCCCCATACCAGAGGCAGCGAAGCAGCCCCAACATAACCAAACCTCCACCATGTTTTACAGTAGGTAAGCTGTTCTTTTCTTTGAAAGCGTAATTGTTTTTGTCTGGAAACATAGAACTGATGTGACTTGTCAAAAAGCCTGTTTTGTCTCATCAGTCCAAGGGACATCCACCCAGAAGAACAGTGACTTGTCAATGTGCATTTTAGCAAATCCCATTGTGGCATTTAATGTTTTTCTTACAGTGGAGCCCTGCCGGGTCATCTTCCTTTAAGCCATTTATTGCTCAAAAAGCAACGGATGGTGCGATCAGACACTAATGTAGCTTGACATTGAAATTCAGCTGGTATCTGTTTGGACCTTTTCTTTGACACTTTGTCTATCATTTACGCTATCCATCTGTTCAATTTAGGGTTGATTTTCCTCTTGCAGCCATATTCATGGAGGTTTGCTACACCCCAATGGATCTTAAACTTTTTCATATTTGAAACTGTAGTCACAGGAGCATCAAGCTGCTTGGATAATGGTCTTATAGCCTTTATCTTTGACATCCCCTTAAGTTTCTTTCTGATCTCCTGAGACAACTCTCTCATTTGCTTTCTCTAGTTCCTGTTGCACATGATGAAACTTGTCTGAAACGGGGCAGCCATACCGCATCTTAAGAAACATTTATGGGCTTAGGAGGGTTCGTTTTTGGTTGATGCATATTTTGACTGACTGATTGCAAGATTGGAGATGCGTGACACTAATTAAAAAACATACTGCAATCTCACTATGATCCAATTATTTATTTTAAAGGACTTGTTCACACCAGTTGCGGAGCTGATGCAGAGCAGAGCAGTTACAGAACGCATCAAAAATGCATCCAATTTATTCCAATGGTATTGTGGGCTCTAGCTCACACCACAGCGTTCAGTTCCAGATCATGTGGAAAAATTGCAGCATGCCCTATTTTGTGTGCTCTGGAATGCACCAAAACGCATGCAAACGCACTGAAAGCCTATTAAGGAAAAAAAAAAAACGGACCGGACCATGGCAAAAACACACTGCACTACATGTGCAGAAGTTATTGCAAATCTGGTCCAGATTTTGTGTGAACAGGCCCTTAATAATTATCTTTACCAGGGGTACCAACAAATCTGTTCAGGCCATTTTAGAATATTTTTGTAGGCAAAATGTATCTTCTTTGCTTTATGACAAAAGGAATGCAGGTATACATGAGACAATTGCATCACTTTTCAGGAGGAATTAAGCATTGTTTCAATGAGCTGTAAGGGTACCAACAAATGTGTCCACAT
The DNA here is from genome assembly GCF_000935625.1 of Nanorana parkeri. Lineage (NCBI taxonomy): Eukaryota > Metazoa > Chordata > Amphibia > Anura > Dicroglossidae > Nanorana > Nanorana parkeri. Next base: position 283,121 of record NW_017307023.1, on the reverse strand, counting down.
CTGTACTTATAATAGAGACAGCTTATTTATGTGTCATTTGATATGATCTATTCTGATAGAAGGAAAAGGAAGCAAAACCCTGCTCCTCCACAAAGATGGCCACCTCCACACAGTTACATGTCAAACAAGCAATAGTTAGTCAGTAATGTAGAACATATCCGCTACAGTGAGCCTACAGGCAATTCTGGCAACTAGTCCTTTGCCTTCTGCCTGCCCTTTTTGGGCCCGATTCCAAAGAACAAGCCTCTTTAAATGCTCGATCGTAGAGAACGGAAATGCTTGGGTTCTGCTCTCTCACATTAATAACTCTTTAGATCATTATAGTATGACATATTCAGCTTTAAGTCTATCAGAAATTCACTTTATCCTTTGGTCAAACTGATACATTAACTGCAGGAAAAACTAAACTGTAATAAAGGTGTTTTTGACACAGCCAAGTAATTATGTCAAACCTTTGACAGAGCTAGGAAAGCATTATGTGTTTGCTTTTACCACGGTCAAGTAAGCAGGACAATCTGTTATGACATCAGTAGATTCTGCAAGTATTGTTTTCTGGCCTGTGAAACAGTCTATATTTCCACGGATGTATTGCTCAGCTGAACTTACAATTGATATATTTTATCTCTAAATTGAAAGCTCTCACGAGCATAGCCCTTAGTGTTGTATGTGTCAGTTCAATATATAGGTCAGTCTGGTTGTAATGCTCAGTTGAATGAAAGAAGAAGTTATCTGGAAAAATTTAAGGAATATATTCTTCACAAGGTTTTAAATGAAAATCATATTCAGTAGTTCTTTATGTACAAATGTATGGAACAAAAATGTATAATATGAGAAGAAGGAGCAGACGATAAAGGGAGCCCATCAAGATTTATAATGTGTTCAATTTAATCCTGTTGACCTGTTGAATAAATGTACCTACAAGGCACCTGCACATTAATTTAGTACAAAACCACCCCTATGTGCCTGGGATGCCTCCCTATACTGGATGCACACTGAATTACAGCCTTGTCTTATCCAGCTTGGGCAACTGTATCTTAATAAGAATGCCTCAAAGGCTAATAAGAGCATTCTCATTGTTTTGGGGCATCTGGTGGAGAGCACCAAGTTAGAGAAGTTGTGAATATTCAGGATTGGCGCTTCCGCAGGTAGAAACCTTGTAGTGCTGCATAAATTCTGAAAGCATTGGAGAGAGAAGGAGAATACCAACTGTGAGGGGAGAGTGACAAATTCATCATACCATAGACAAAATTAGCATTTACCCCTTATATTGTGGGGCAGTCTTCTTTATCACTTCCTGTGAGCTAAACTGGGAGCATAAACCAATGTTATCCCTCTGTAAACTCCCCACACACAAAGTAATGGAGACAAACAAAGGCAGAGGTCAAGCCTACTTGAAGTGCAGCCTGTGTGGCAGCCAAGGCACCCTCCATAAATACAGCAGAGGAGTGAGAGTGGCCACCCTAGGAAAATGTGTTATTCGCAGGGTTACCAGGACTGGTAAGCTGCAATTGGCTAAATTTTTTCAGGTTAAGATATGCTTTAAAAGCATAGCAGTATCAGTAAGTAAAATGATATAAAGGACACCGAGATAGAAATAAATGCAGAATTAAAAAGTACATGGAGAATACATATTTATATATCTATTTAAACACATCCTTCTGTGTTCAGTTAATAAAACTCAGCACCAGATCTGTGGCACAAAACATGTTCACCCAGTTTCAAGGAAATTCCCCAATGTGTACCTCAGACTCTTGACAACCTCTGAGTGGTCACATATTGCTAATGGATACTGCTCTTGCTCAGGTACAGCATACACAGGGAAACAGGAGCAAGTTTTACTACAGATGAAAATTCATCATGAGAAGTATGTGTAAATTTAATAACGGCAATCCAGCTCAAGTATTAATAAGAATGAATTGTTTTAATTTACATAATAGGGTTGTTTTAAAGTGATCTTGTCTGGGAAACAAATGCTCTTAAAATAAGGTGTTCTGCAGTAAAATAGTTATTATGCTCAGCTCTCTGGTGACCCCTGTCTCATATCTCCTCTGTTCCAGTGCTGCAGCCTCCAATAGTGTCTTTGGCATTCAAAACATCTGGGAGTATCAGATGCCTTTGTCACGCACTTCACAGTGGTTCCATTCTCTGACCCAAATACCACTGCTGTATCCTGCAGTTTTCACTTATATTGCAGTCTCCCTCTGCCCCCAGCACCCCTGCTAGTCTTGACTTTCCCCAATCTAGTGAGATATCGCCAACAAGAGTCCACATGATCCAGTGCACTCCTTACAGCCATATTTTACTTACAGGACAGGAGTGCCTAGGCACACTCATATACCTGAAAGTGCAGTGCTATTTTTGTTAGGAAGAATTCCAGACAAAAAAGGTATATTTTAAGGGTACTGGTTAGACACAATTATGATTTCTAAATGTTCCCTTTAACATAACAAATAATCTTTTGTGGTCTACTTTAAGCTAAATTTAAAAAAAAATGTTGCCACAGACATCAGATAGCAATTTTCCTGACATAAAAACGTCTTGGCTGCTGAAATTTTTTTAACAGCATGCCTTGTTTGTTCAATACACACATAAAGCACCTCCTAACTTTGGGGAATAATATTATTTTTAGTTAAACAGCACAACGTTGTCCATAAACTACTTCTTCCCACCTGAGGTTTGTTGGCTGGATGCAAGTCACCTATAGGCATCAAAGTGATCAAAATGGGAATATTGATTGATTGATCACACAACCATCCATCCCTCCCCCCATGCCAAGGTGCTAGGTGTCATCCTGGACTCAGACTTCACCTTTCTGCCCCACATCCAATCCCTAATCAAATCCTGCCGCCTTCACCTTCGTAACATTTCCAAAATACACCCCTTCCTCACCAATAAAACTGCAAAACTACTCATCTACTCCCTTGTTATCTCTCGTCTTGACTATTGCAGCTCCCTCCTCATTGGCCTACCTCTACACAGTCTATCCCCCCTTCAGTCTATTATGAATGCAGCTGCAAGACTCATCAACCTAACCAACCACTCAGTGTCTGCAACCCCCCTCTGCCAATCCCTGCACTGGCTTCCACTCGCCCAAAGGATAAAATTCTAAATATTAACAACCCCTTACAAAGCCATCCACAACTTTGCCCCCGGATACATCTCAAACCTTGTCTCAAAGTATCACACTAACCGTCCCCTCTGCTTTTCCAAAGACCTCCTGCTTGGCAGCTCCCTCGTCAACTCCTCCCATGTTCGCCTCCAGGACTTCTCTAAGGTCTCTCCCATCCTCTCGAACTCTTTACCCCAACCTGTCGGTTTATCTTCCACTCTGACTGCCAATTTAGAGATTGTCATTACTAGGGATGCACCGATACTAGTATCAATTACGATACCGAGTAATTGGGGCGAGTACTCGTACTCGCCCAAATGCTCCGATAGTTACCTCAGATACCGGAACTTTCGGTCAAAGGGAGATCTCCCTCTGACCGCAAGTGCCGAGGGAGCATGGTCCGGCTTCCTTTCCAATCAGGAAGCCGGGCAAGGGGTTAGAACCCGCCTCCCTGATTGGCCAGGAAGCCTGCTTCACTTGTTGCTAGGCAGCCTGGCTTCCTAACCAATCAGGAAACTGGGCGGCATGTAATGACCTGCCTCCTGGTTTCCAGATTGGTCAGGAAGCCAGGCTACCTAGCAACCAGGGACTCCGGCTTCCTAGCCAATCAGGAAGCCTGGAGGCAGGTTATGACGTGCTGCCCAGCTTTTTGGTTGGTTAGGAAGCCGGCTTCACTTGTTGCTAGGCAGCCCAGCTTCCTGACCATTCAGGAAGCCAGACGGTACCTCATGACTCGCTGGCCGCTAGAACACCGGCTTCACAGGCAATCAGGAAGCCAGGCGGCGGGCCATGAGCCAACACTTGACTTTCTGATAATCTGGGCACACGGCACCGATACTCTGTATCGACGAGTTCCGAAAAAATATATCGGTACCCGGTACTGGAAAACCAGTATTGGTGCATCCCTAGTCATTACTAAACATTTCTAAATTTGCCTTTGCTTTTTTTTTTTAAGTTATATGTAAAGTTCCTCTTTAAGAAAATGCTGCCAGTACCAAGTAACTCATAAAATTGGAGCATTCTCCATTTAAAATTACCAACTCTAAAGCACTAAGCTATATTATTTGTATAATATATATAATTTGTACATTAAAAATGTGCCCAGGATGAATTTTGAAATACACTGTAAAAAAACTAGACACTTTATAATTGTGTTTTATCACATATACGTAATTTTTTGAAAGAGGCAGCCAATATCCAGACTAATGTTCTAGTATAATTTTAGAATTCATTGTGTATGTAGGTTTTTTGAGTAATTATCTGCAGTGTTCTTTATTCTACACAACTCTATGTTTAGGTGTAGCTATAAAAGCATTGTTAAGTGCTTCTGGCTCAATGCAGTAAATCGCTGCACATCCACTCTTCTTGGGGACAGGTTCCCTTTATGTAACATGGCTCCAGGACTAGCAACACCAACATTCCAATGTAGCAGAACGGAAACTCCAAAGAGGAGCAGCAACAACAACAAAAAAAAAAAAAGCAACCACAGTTGTTCTTTTATTTTAAACATAACAATAAACAAAGCCAGATAGTGGCCCCACTGCGTAAGTAAAATATGGAAACTGTGAATTGTACCTTTTTATTGGTTTGTCTCAGATAATCCAGCTCCTGTAACAATGTCATGTCTTGCTTCCCCCATTCCAGGGTGCTGGAGGCTGCCTGCAAATCTGGCCTGTCACTGTGTGAGGAGTAGAGAAATATTTATTCAGCAAGAGCCAATCACATGACAGCTGTCTCCCGCTTATCCCAACTAGCCATGTGCTGTCATGCTCTGTACACCTCCTTTACATATTAAGCAGGCAACTATGGGGCTAAGCCAATTGTTCCATTAGCAATGCATGGCATTAAGGATGAAGTTAAAAAGGAAAGTTTTCTTGCTATTTAAGCGTTAGTTGTTCTGTCCTGTGACACAAACGTTAGAAAACAGTTAATGTTCATTGAGTAGATGTTTTTTCTTGGATAGCTGTTTTAGTTGTTAAGTACTTTGCACATATACAGTATATAGCTGTTGTGATCAGGCGATCAGTAGCTGGCACATAAGCCCCCTGGGAATAAGCAGTCTCTGGGGCACAGATACCAAATCCAGGGGAATAGTGGCAAACAGTGCAGTGTTTATTAGTGAATTTAACAAAAGCATTCACAGGTGCTGTACAGTGATTCACAAGAAATCAACAAAATAAAACATAGCTGTATCCCGGCCCTAACTTCACAAACAAAAGATATAGCTCCTAACTAACCGGCTGAGCAGGCCTACCACTTGTCAGCCTCCACAGTGTGGAAAACTGTAAGTTTGCACCAACCTTGCAGCTCTCTCAAGGTGGCCATACACTTTACAACCATCGCAAGACCTTAGTGTTGCGATGGTTGTAAAGTACTTTAAAAAACTTACGATCTGCCCATCTTGGACAGGCAGATCGTAATTTCGATCATCGCAAGCCCGCCCCCCTGAGGGGTGGGCTTACGATGACTGTAATGAGGGGCGGGCTTACGATGACTGCAAACGGGCAGTGTGCGCGTGCGCACACCGGCCCGTTCGGCAGTTGTCGAACCAGCAGGCCACTAACTCGCCGAGAATCGTACGCTTCCCGGCGGGTTTTCTAGCATGCTGGTTCGACGGAAGACGTGCCACCGTACAGTACAAACGGTCGCACGCCTTCCATACACTGCACGATTCTCGTACGATCGCGGGATTTCCCGCGATTCTCGTACGAGAATTGTGCAGTGTATGGGCACCTTTAGACAGGACTTGTCTGATCCCCACGCACAGAGCTCTGAGTACAGAGTACAGGTTCCAGGTGAGCTTAAAGTGCCAGTGGAGAGAGGAGTAAACCCTGCACTGGAGCCCGGATCAGCAATTCCTAAATGTATAGGAGAGGAACCTGGGAGACCTATCAACTCTGAAAAGGACTTTCCCAGGCTCCCTCTGGGATGCTCTGCTACACTGTATTAACTTTCTGGTAAGCAAATACTAATGGATGAACTTCCAGAAAAAAAAGTTGTGGTTGTGACAAAATAAAGTTTTGCAGGACTGGAAAGTGGACAATAAAATGTAATGAACCTGTATGAATTCTGTTTGAGTGGGCTTTTCACATAACATTACAAGTATGGTATAGACTTTTATTTTTTAGAGTGATTTGTTATTCCAATACATCTCATAAAATTTACAAAATGTATCTGAAGCAGGAGAAAAAGTTGTGTTAGCTTGTAGTCAAATGACTAGTGATCGATTATTAAATACAGTAGGCTTTTGTCCATCTGTAGGTAAATGTAAGTGTTTCAGGAAGGTTTTCGGCTAGGCTATGACATACTGTATACACTAGTGACTGCGTGACAGACTGAGGACCCTGTGAGGGCCCTGCCGCTATCGTAAAGTTGAAAAATCGTAAACAGATCCATCGCAACCCAAGGAGCATCTGTACTGTGAGCCAAAACTTTCATTTTGGCTTACTGGCTCTTCCAATGGCAACAGAAGCTACATTTATAAAATATGCCATATCAATAGATATGGTTGTTCAATGCTACTGATTCATATGGTGATACCCTGTTACTCCCAGGTCACCTACCGGGACCATAATGGTAATGGCTAAAGAAAAGATTGTTTTTGGACGATTTCTTAAGGGACCGTAATATACAGGGGTACGGGTACTCCTAGAATGAGATCCTAATAGGTTGGACTTGATGGACTAATGTCTTTATTCAACCTCAAATACTATGTAACTATATAATATAATTGCTTTTAAAGCCCAACTCCAACCTATGAGTTATGGTGAGGTGGATAAAAAAAAATACATGGAGTACATTGTCTTTTTTAACCAGTAGGTACTGCTATATTATCAAAATACAAGGTATATAGTTCTAATTAAGGATAGTGGAAGAAGATCATAACGTTATGCTAGTGATCTAGAACCGCTAGTTTAGAAAACAGAAACAAATTCATATGCAGAGCTATCCATCTATTAATCACCTAATTGCAGGAAATAGGCAAATACCGCACATTACAGAATCTGCCTTCTACAGAATCGTAAGTAAAGGCTAAATAGCAAATTCCTTCCGCAAGATGAAAACTATTATTTTTCTTCCAATAATGACAAGATTAGAAGATATTGAGAATGATTAACAATTGTTTTAAAAAAGGATGGAAAACATTACCCATTCTACCAACCCTACATGCTTCTTGTAAGCAGCAGCAGGGCTCAGTTTTGTAGTGTAAGTTGACATAGTTCAACAGGGTGGCACAGCAGACATTATATGAGACAGGTTTTGGTCCTATTCTGGAGGGACTACTTTGCTTCAACACAAGAATTTTATTTTAAATACAGTTTGTGTTATCCTGAAAAATTGGTTTAGGAAAAGAAGCAAAAGCCATGGCCCATCACTGTATTTAGAATACACCAATATGCTAATGAAATGTATTAATTTGAGTCAATAAGAGAGAATAAAAATAACACCATATGAAACCAGAATGGGAACTCAAAAATGGACCTATCCATTTTCCATGAATTAATAGGGTATATATTGGTATTACTAAATCGGTTTGAGTAAAAAAGCCATGTTTCTTAATATGAATTTAAATCTACCCCTACCTAATCACTTATGTGACCTATAGCTTTGGCATCTAGTAACATTAGCACATGTGTTATTTCACCTTATTAAAAACTAAAGATAGTTTATGGTTTTAATGAAATTGCCCAGACAATTAGCAAAGGCCTCACTAAGGCTGGCCATACACTGATTGTGTTTTTCTTGTTTTAGTAATGACGGGGGAATCCCCCTTCCAGATCATTGTATTCTGACAGCGGAGAGTGTGCCACTGTCAAAATACCTGAACAGTGACTGGAGGTGAATGGTTGCAGTCACTGTTCGGCCAAGAATTTTTGGATCCACTTCCTTCAACAAAAGTCAACTAAAGGGGAAAGGGAAGGGAAAGGGGGGTAGCATGTGGGCCATACACTAGATGAATGTCAGCCGAGTCATACCAGTGTATGGCCATGTTAAGCGAGCAGCACAGCTGGCATAATGCGCAAATATGTCTGCCACCATATACACACAGAAATACAATCAGAAATTGTATACATTCGCACAAAATAATATATAATTCACACAATATATAGTACTTTCTAGAGTACAGACTTGCCTTGACTTATTGACTTGAAGAGCATCACTCTTTTCTACACTTGAAATTTTGGTTGCAGACAGGTTTCTTGGACTGGGTACAGGGACATTCTCAACATCAACTCCTTTAGATCTCCTGAGTTCCTGGGATGAACTGGAAGCCATCGTTGGGGTATTTAATGTCACTAATTTACCTGTAAACAAACAAAAAGTCCTTATTTTTAATGCAAGAGCTCAATTAAATAAAATATTTTCAAGTGTTATTTCTTTATATGAACCTATCAATAAAATTCCCACTTTACACAACTAAAATGTCAGTATTACCAGATCAAATTATTATTCTGCATAAAAAGCAATGAATAAAAGTCATCAGTTTATCTGCTGCAAGCATAGGTCACATGGTTGCTGGCTACCAAAATATTGCTGCAGAAAGTCAATGGTAGTCAATCAGAAGTGAGGAGAAGAATATGGCTGCTCCCATGTACATAGATAACACCCAACTATCAGGGTCGTCCCTAGCCTTTTCGCCATTTGAGGAGGGAGGGGGTGGGGGCATGTGGCATCTGCATCATCTGGCAGGGGCAGCGGCCACAAGAGAGTGAGTTTGGGGAACAAAAGTAGGTAGTCACCCTCCAAAAAAAGGTCAGTGTCAGCATGAATTCAGAGATGATTTGAGGATCTACAGCGGACTAATACACAATTAAGATACATTTTTGTTCATAGTTAAGGTACTTGAATTCATTTTTAAGATTTCACTCCTGAATTTAGTGTCACTTACATTACTAAAGTAGTAAAGTATGTCACCAGCACACTGTGGTTAAATTTTCAAGAAGTGATCATTTTATTGATGTACATACATCTTGTTACCTAGCACTAACATTTACATTACTAAAGCACTGTGCAAACAATTACCATGATTTTATACCATAAAATATTATTTTCACAGGTATTCACCTTTTTTTGTACCGCCATTCCCTGTCTACACCTGGACATCATTGATCTAGGTCACCTTCCTGAAAGTGGCAATGGTGGACAAGCCTTCACATGTGACAGGAGCACAATTAGGAACCACTGCATAACAGGAAGTCCCCAAGAAAGGACCTTCATTTCATTAATTAACAGTAGTCTTTTATGTGATTTAATGATTGGTTTTAGATATACCCAAGCATCCCAGGATAAATTGAGCTGGCAAATATTATATGATAAAAGTTGTACAAGTAAATGAACACACTGTTTACAAAAGGCAATAAACTTAAATAAAAACGCAGGGAAAATTTGCGGTTTCAGTAATTCAGCACAAATATCAATGTGACAATGTACTATAGAAAAAGTAAGTAGACTCGTGCCCTCAGAAGCTGTTGCCCCCTTTAGCAGGAATGACTTATTGCAAGCATTTTGCACAACTGCCCACCAGTTTTTGTGAAAATTCTGTACACCCCTCCATGCAAGCTTTCTTCAGTTGCACAATATTTATGGCTTTCCTTGCATGAATTACGCCTTTTAAAACCTGCCCCTAACATTTCAATTAGATTTTTTTAAAGAATGCCAACTAGTTAACCCTCCTACAGATCATGCACACATTTTCTCCTTCCCTCTCCCCCTGAATCCTTATAACACCAATATATACAAATATGGGGTTTACATGAGGCATATATACACAATGTTGTGTTACTGTTAAAAAATAGCATTTATTTTACAACAGTTAGAATCCAATATTTGATTGTACATACAATACTAAAAATTCATATAATTTGTCTGAGTATTCCCCCTATTCAGTTGCTTTAAGAAAACTACAGCCCTTATATATTGTCTCATATTCAACTCTGTACGTCTAAGGGCTTGTTCACACCAAATGCAGACCAGATCTGCACGAGTTTCTGCACATGGAGTGCAGTGTGTTTTGCTGCATTTTTTAATTTTTAGCCTAAAATGGGTTTTCAGTGCATTCCAGGGCGTTTGCATGCGTTTTTGAAAGCAATTGTCTCATGCATACCTGCATTCCTTTTATCATAAAGTAAAGCACAGAAAGTGTGACAATAAGTACATTTTGCCTATTCTACAAAAATATTCTAAAATGGCCTGAACAGATTTGTTGGTACCTCTAAAGATAATTAATAATGAAGGGCTTGTTCACACCAAATCCAGACCATATGAGTTTCTGCACATGCAGGGCAGTGTGTTTTGCCACATTTTAAAATGGGCTTTCAGTGTTTTTGCATGTGATTTTGATGCGCTTGCATGCGTTTTGGTGCGTTCAAGAGCATAGAAAATAGGGCATGCTGCAGTTTTCTTACATGCTCTGGAACTGAACGCTCTGGTGTTAACTAGAGCCCAAAATACCATTGGAATACATTGGACGAAGTTTTGATTTGTTCTGTAACTGCTCTGCGCTTGGTGTGTGAACTAGCCCTTAATCACATGTATTTACACAACCATCTGGTCATTATTCAATATACTGTATATTAGGTCAGAGGGCTTGTAGTTTCTTTTTCTCACAACACATTTGGCATTGAAGCTTCATCAGGGAGGCTTTTTGTTTAGGAACTTTTTCGGTGAATGCTTACTCTAAGGCAGAACCACAGCAGATTAGGAAAAACACGGGCAACAGTTGGCTAGATATTTAAAAAATCCCACAGAGGGTGCTATGTCTCCCCGGGACCATAGGAGGATGACATTCCAGGAGAAGGAGGGAGGCCCACAAAGCCTTTGGGATTCTCCCTTTCACATTTACTACCCGAACCTTCAATGTAAAAATAGACATGTGATATGGATCTGGTACGGTTTTTAAGAGTGGACCCACGCAAAAACATGAAAAAAAGCTGGGGTTCCACCTTCACATTAAGAGCCCCCCCTCTACCCTACCCTATCAAATCATAATCCCTCCTTTCACCTGTTTGACATCAGGAGCCCGCCTTCACATCAGAAGCCCCTCCTTTCAGATGAGTCACCCACTTCATATCACAAGCCCTCTTCAGATCGAAGGCATGACACTGTGGGAAAATGAGGCACCTCTGAGGAAGCCAGAAGGCACTCTAGGGTGCCACGGTACCCTGGTTCAGAAATACTGATTTAGATCATGAGAACGAATACACCATGTCAACTTTATGTGTCATTTGTTCAAGTATATCTATGGGCACTGTTTGAATGAAGATCTAATGTTTGCCTGATCAAACATGTTGAGAAAGTCAACAATTTCCATGAGGTGTACTTACTTTTTTACATGACTGAACTTTAAGGCAGGCAGTGGTTTAGACTCTCATCAAAATGGTTTACTAGTATTAGGCATGCACAAAGCAAGTACCAAATGTGCCGCCCCAACAGGGGCATAGAATATGAGATGCATAGCCTCAGTTAATATTAGCATTGTTATATAGGTTAGAATTTATATAGTGTGATTTGCCTAACTATTTTCTCATAGCTAAATTCATGTCTTATCCTATGCTGCCATCTAGTGGCCCTTTGTTGTAACAAACATGCTTTCTGTAATTATTCCTCATGTGACGATGTATTTCCCCTAGTGTAGCCCCACCCTTCTTCCTGTGTGCAGTACTTCCTGTGTCATGGGCAGTTGAAAGCCACATGTAACAAGGACACACAGGTAATCTGCACAGTACGTAGGAAAGGCATCATTTTCTGACCGCACAATACTATAACCGTTCAACTGCTGTTCCTATCATCTGCTGTAACCCTGATGTTAAAGAATAAACACCTCTTTTGAATGAATCGGTATTGACGAGTTCAGCTATCTGACGAGGATTGTCCGCAGTGAGTATATCTGCTTATACAGGCCAGGCATAGAGGTCTCAGCAAGGGATATATCTCGCTATCACAACGATCGGAGTCAGAATACCAAATGTCAGTATTTAAGTTAGTACAGGATAAAATTGTGGAGCGCCTCCATAGTGTAAAAGTTTTAATAAAGAAAAAAGAAGAACAAGGACTGTACATACAAACGACTTTTGAATTCAGACATGTAAAATTGGATGGGTGAACGAAATCAGAGTTGCAATTCAAATAAATTAGTGCTGCACCAGAGCCTTCTAACTGCAGGTCTTCCACGGGTTGACGAGTTTCAGAGGCCAACCCACCCAATTTTACATGCCTGAATTCAAAAGTCGTTTGTAAATACAGTCCTAGCGGTTCTTTTTTCTTTATTAAAACTGTTTTACACTATGGAGGCGCTCCTTTGTTTTTGTGTTTCATAGATTTGCCGGTTTACCCTGAACAGTGGGAGCTGCCTCATGAGTGTACTCGGGCTGTGTTCATGAATAGTCGCGAGTGCTGGCGCCGGTGAAATTTACTTTTTCAGGATAAAATTGTCTTAGAACTGATATCAACATGATTTTTTATTTTATTTTAATTCTTAATACAAAAAGGTATACAATCACACTTCAAATACAAATGTGAAAAATGTCAGGACAACATGTCCAAAATAGGCATTGACATGAGAAAAATGGGGAGGGGAAATGGGAATGGAACCTGCCAGGAGCTTGTTAAAGAGAAATAGGGAAATCCTACCAATTTACTCATTACTCTCCTTCTCTGTCTTCCAAACGTTTGCTTCCAAAGTCAGGGACCTGTATAATGTGAACACATGAAATATGTCCAATAGAACTATGTGCGTCAAAATTGTTTGTCTCCAAGTTACATAGTCACAGTAAGCTCCTCTATGTCCCCAATCTCCTAAATTTTCGCAGCACGATTATTTAATAAAGCAGACATCCCAACTCTCCTGGATGTTCCGGGAGTCTCCCGCTATAAGATAGCGGCTCCCTGACGCCGGCGAGAGAAAGATTTCATCCGGGAAAGGTTTACTCTGCTCTATTTAGCAGAGTAAACCTTTCCATGGTACTTGGTGGTTCTACTACCCCTGCTGTCTGATCTTTTTCCTTCAGGTTCTCCTTCAGGTCTTCCTTTGCCGATTGACAGCAGCAGGTGGGTGTAATAGCCAGCCTGCTATTGGCTATAGCAAACTGAAATAGCCAATAGCAGACTAGCTATTCACTCCAATGCTATTTGTTGTTGTTTTTTTTTTATTCTGACGGCAGCTGCAAAATAAAAAATAAAATAAAAAGGGCACCGCCTTTAAAGAAGGTTTTGCAGGTTGGGATGTATGATAAAGTTAAGAGCAAAGTACAGTAAGCCAAATCAACCATTTAAATATTTTAAAGATCTCACTCCCATGAAGACAAATGTGACCAGTTGTTAAGGGTTACTGTGCTTTGCATTGCAGTTTGACTATTTGCTCTGTCCAGCTGAATAAGCTTGTTTGTGTATTAACTTGGTTCTATATAAGCAGCTAGATGTAGACAAAGATGTGCTGCTGCTAGTTATTATGGTATAAAGTATATGTACATATTATGAATTTAAGTACATTCCACAGTCACAGACATGACAAAAAGCCTTATTCTCACTATAATCCTAAAGAACACAGTTCAGACATTCAAAGTGATTCACGTCTTGATTATTATAGGTATTTATATAGCGCCGGCAATTTATGCAGCGCTTTACATCAGTCCCTGTCCTCAAGGAGCTTACAATCTAAGGTCCCTATCTCACATGCATACATATGAGGGCCAATTTTAGAGAGAAGCCAGTTAACCTACCAGCGTGTCTTTGGAGCGTGGGAGGAAACCGGAGTACCCGGAGGAAACCCACGCAAATCACAGGGAAAAAATGCAAACTCCTTGTGGATAGTGAACTGGCCGGGATTCGAACCAGGGACCCCCAGTGCTGCAAGGCAGAAGTGCTAACCACTAAGCCACTGTGCTGTGAGTTTCTCTTTTAATTCTTTGTTTTTTATTCAAAATTTTAAAAATGAAGAAAATAATGGAACATTAGTTGACCGGTCTGTTGGTTGCTATAGAGAAGCCTGCAGGAGTCAGGGGGTAAGCATTAATCATTCACCAACACCCGAGCACCCAGTCACACTACTGCGGCGCATTAACGTGTTGCGGCAGCCCAATTTATTTTAAAAAAAAGCACACCAAAAAATATGCATGTAGCATTTCTTGCAGTGCGCTATTGCCACATATTGTGCTGCATCCTAAATCTGTCTGCTATATGCATTGCTGGGTGTAACCACAAGACAATTAGTTCATCAACTATGACTGTGCAATGATAGTGCTTTGGGAATCCTTTCTCATGTATTAAATATTTATTAATAGAACAAAGATCCCCTTCATAGTGAAAGCTAGATATAAAACATAAGTCTAAAGTGTATGAACGTACAAACTCTCAAATCAAAATCAATTGAAAACCACTATAACCACTCTCGGGTTAGTTGTAGTGCGGGTTTTTTTTTTTTTAAATGCTCCATGTCTGCATAGTTTCCATGGCATGTTAAGAATATTTTGAATTAGAATCTTTTTTCAATGGTATCTTCACTACACCTGTTGCCATGGAATCCTTTAGGACATGCAAACTGACTTGTTAATTCTTTTTTGGGGGTTTTGAATGGGGTAGAGTTAGTGATATAGCTCCCCTTCTCTTTATTTAGTTTTAGACGGCGGTCTGCTTGCCACCTTTTCCCCACCACTTTTCTGGGGGGGTCCTTTATGTCCTCGAGCACGCCTCGATCTTGGGCTCTTGCTCTGCTGGCTTGGCCAGGCACGCACGGATTACTACTCTCTGGGAACGGTAGGTGACATTGCTAGTATTTCATTAATTAAGGTGGGTGGCTGTTATCCTTTTCAGTATATTCATAGCGGGGTCATCTGGCAGTCTCCGGCCACCTAAATTAGGACCCGGAGACTGCCAGATGACCCCGCAAGAAGTGCCGCACACCGGAGCAGCAGTGACGCGACGCTCGGCGAGGTAAGTAAGATGAAGTGCTGGCGCTGACTCGAGTATAAGCCGAGGGGGGCACTTTTCACCCAAAAAAATGGGCTGAAAATCTCGGCTTATACTCGAGTATATACGGTATATGATTATTTAGATCTCCTTCATCTCTTGAGGAAGCGCTTGGAGCGCAAAACACGTTTAAAGAGAATTACTATTCCTGATATAAGAGGAGGCATCTATTTGCTGTATGAGTACAATAATATGTTACATCAATTGTGTATGTTATGGTCACCTAGCCTCATATTATAATTCTGTAATAGTTCATTTGGAGATCAATTAGTTTTTTCCTTTCTGAAATGTGCACATATCAATTATGCTTTTCAACAGTTTTAACCTTTTGTAGAATCCTTGTTTTATCATGTTCTAATTGCTTGGTTTTGTCACTTGATACCTTTAAAGCCGCACTCTTTATTTTCCATGTTGATTCGATATATTAGGGGTGTGGTACCTTATATTCAGGATCTGGTCATGATAATTTGATTTGAAAACCACTATAGTTTTTCTTTAATGTATTGAGAATAGCTCTCCTATGCAAAAACCCACTCTCGGGCCACCATATTACGAACAAAAGTGACATGGGTGGACTGGTGGGCTACAGCAATGCCTCGATTAACCACTTGAAGACCAGGTGTTTACACCCTCTTCCTGGCCAGGCCATTTTTCAGTATTTAGCGCTGCGGTACTTTGACTGATATTTATTCCGTCATGTAATACTGTACTGAAATTAATTTTATACCATTTTTTGGGGACAGATAGAGCTTTCTTTTAGTGGTATTTATCCACCACTGCGGTTTTAATTTTTTCTTATATTAAGGAATAATTACTGAAATTAATTTTACATTATGTTATAATACATTTATTATTACCCAATTTTTTGGTAAAATATAAAAGACAAAGACGGGGTCACGTCGGGTAAATAGACACCAAACATGTCAAGCCTTGCACCTGCAAAAAAACTACCATACCCAAAATTGACCATAGGCGACGCTTTAAAAGCGGTTACCGCTCATCAGTTCAGTGTTATTGGTGATTAATGGCCCTATAATTATTGCTCTCACTGCGACGTTCGCGGTGATATGCAACATGTGCGGCGTAATGAGCGCAATTGCATTGCGTTTTTGCATGTATGTGCACCCGATGCATGTTTGCACGCGTGTATGGGTGGGGACTTTTAAAAAAAATGTTTTTTTTAAAATTCTTTTTCATGTGTGACTATTTTTTTGCAACTTTAATTTTTTTGGCAATTTTTTCCCCACTAACTATTTTTATCACATAGAGGGTTAAGAAACCCCCGAAGTGATAGCAAAGATTTGTGACAGGTCCTCTTTATGGAGACATCAGGGGTCTGTTTTTTTACAACGGCCGGCCGGGAGGTGGTTAAAAACAGGCGTACTGACCAGGTGGGTTGTGAGGCTGTGATCTCTCTGGGTGAATTTCTAAGCTTCATTGTGAATTTTGGCTGGAATTAAACTTTAATGCAGGGAGGTAAAGAAAGGCTGCCAACTCTCAGTTTTTAAAATAATTTCCAGGGACAATGTCATAATGAGAAAAAGCATGTTTATATGACTGTCTAAACTTCACCCTGCATATTATGGTCTGACAGCACAATCTCCTTTAGATCTGCCAAAAAAGGGCCTGATTGGATAAAATTGCCATTTGTGCGCTGGCAGCCCATTTAAAGTCATTCAACGCATACTGAAATCTAACTATAAAAATACATTGGGTAGAATTTACAACATCTGGAGCAGACAAAATCTGGAGCGGCAGGGTATGGCAACCAATTAGCTTCTAGCTTTCATTTTCAAAGCTTAACTGAAAAGCTGAAGATAGAAACTGACTGGTCACTATGCACATCTGCTCCAATTTTAGTAAATTCTCCCCATTGTTTTCCATTAAGAATTAGCATATTTTATGGTTTTTCCACCATACCAGAACCAACCAGCAGGCGGCGATGCAGATGATTTCTGGCAACTGTAGCTCTAAAACTTGAGATAAAACATGGAATTTGTATGAGAAGTGGACTGTAGTGTACTATTAACTCAAACAGTGGATCACTGTAGACATGCTTACACGGCAATGCAAAGAGAGTGCTCATAGCACAGTGAATCAGAGAACCTGGATAATGGTTGGGTGTGAGAGATTAATGCAGTTTGCACATAGCAATTCACCTTCATTAATAAGCCCAAAAATGCTGATGTTCTGGGAAATAGCTCAAATTCTGTTAAAAGAACTTTCAGGCTACATTTCTTTAGTTGAAAAGTATATACAGTGAACAATGACTGATGCTTGTAGATGTGATAGGTGTGATTACGTGTAATCCTTCTGCTTCTTTATATTACATTCCCTTTGTCCTTTCCATACCATCTAAAATTTCAGAATCAGAGTGAGAATGCTCGCACTGACTGCCGAAGTATGGAAGAAGGGGAAAGGCAGGAACAATCATCACAAAAATATTTATGCACTTCTATCTTACTGTATTATATGCTATGGGGCACAGAGCTGGAATTCTTGGAGATATAATTTATAGTCTTAGAAAATGGGAGTCTTGCTTCATAGGCTAAGGTGTACAGCTTGAGGGGCACGGAAGAAATTATTATTCTGTTAAATACAAAATTTGTGAACAGCAGATTTTTGTAGTCTTCATGTGGAGTTGGTCATATGCTACTAAATGTTTCCTCCCCGGGCAGCAAATAGTTATTGCTAAATGGTTACAAGTAGTGTCCTTTCTGCAGAACATTACATGAACGCGCCTTGGTCTTTGTAAGCAGCTGAAATAAGATCAGCTTAACGTTGTACTAAGTCCTTTCACTGGAAATCTGTAACCTTTTTGCTGCAGTTAACCTAATGATATGCTATCAGCTATTCCTTACAAAGTGTATTTAGTAATGCCATGGCACACATCCAAGGACACATTCTCAGACAGGCACCAACCACAGCAAGTGCTCAGTATCAACCCACCAGCAACCGAAAGTCACCTACAGGCAAAGCTGAATCCTGAATTAAGAAGATGCCCTTCTAAGAATCATGGAAGTTCTTCTGCTCAAAGCCCATTTCAGTGTAGTGAACACTTCTAATCTCATCACTAACTGTAGAACGAATGTGATCCCAGTACAACTCTCAAGGGACAGCAAGAGAAAGGTAAACGTTTTTTTATATATATTTACAAGCATCCAACAGAATCCAAATTCCAGCGCTAAGTGGACCTGCGTCAAACCCACATCATTTTTCCTTAGAAGCACAGTCACTTAGGAACATAAAGACAACGCCTTCTCCTAGAGCATTAACGTTTATTGACAAAAAATGCCATAACAGCTAATGCGTTTTGAGGGTGACCCCCTTCTTCAGAGCTGAGGGACCTCACTACTAGAGCTGATTAATATATATATACAGGGCTCGAAAAATCCACTCGTCCACTCGTCTGTGACGAGAGGACAGTGGAGCCCGACGAGCAGCTTCCTGGCCGGCCGGTGTAATTACACGGCAGGGTATATATATATGTATTTATGATGTTTGGGGATATTAGCACATATGGTGAGTGCTAGTGCTTTAAGGATGCACTCCACTCGCAATAGCTTCTGTTTATTATCTGCTTATTAAAACGAAAGTTCATATATCCACCTTGGATACGCTCGCAGGGGTTGTTTAGCATAACATCCATGCAATGCTTCACAACAACAACAACAACACAAGTTGAGCCTCCTGGCTTCCACTTTACACATTACCATTTCTGACCCACTGGTCCTCTTTGAATGTTGTCCCACACATGTACTGGCAGCCCCCCTAAAGTGCCCATACACCTTACGAATATCGGCCGATTGTCGTATGCGATTTTGCCCGATATTGTATGGTGGATGGGCAGCGTACATCCGCAAATACTGTACAATCAATCAACTTTTTCGAATAACCAGCAGGTTAGAAAATTTTGGTAGATCGTACGATTTTCACAAGGTTGGTGGCGTTTTTTGTACATCAAAAATCATATGATTTACACTGCACATGCGCAGACTAAAATATGTGCAATCGATTACCGCAATTCGTCCAGGTGTTTTTTTAATTACCACTGATCCAACCTTGCAATAATCGGGGCAGGATGGGACCGCCGTACGAAAATCGTACGATGATTCGATCATCGGATGAAAGGTTTTGTCCGATGTTTGCAAGGTGTATGGGCAGCTTGAAGGTGCCCATACACTGCACGGTTCTCGTACGAGAATCGCTGGAAATCGTCTAAGGAGCATGTTCAAAAACCAGCCGAAAATCTTGCGATTTTCGGCTGGTTTGTGGCATGCTCGGGAGACAAATGGCGAACGGGCCGGTGTGCGCACGCACACATTGCCCGTTCAGTAGACATGTGCGGTCGAACGTTCGTTTCGTATTCGTTTCGTTCGTTCGTTGCAGCAAAGTGACATTTGAGAAGGAGAAAAACATTTTTCCCCCTCAAATGTCACTTTGCTGCAAACGAACGAACTAAACGAATAAGAAACGAACGTTCGAACGAACTACCGCTACCGAATGTCGTCCGAATCCGAATTCCGAATCGACTTTCACACCCGAATCCCGAAATAACACAAATCCGAATTTAAAACGAAACGAAACTAAACAAATTTTTTGGCAGTGCACATGTCTACCGTTCAGCATTGTGGTCATCGGAAGCCCGCCCCTCACTTTGACTTCTGGAGGAGTACTCTTGACCCTTGAACACGGTCTGTTCCTATTTCCCAGCAAGAGCTAATTCCCCCTAGTCAGCATCCTTTCCTTAAGGGCCGTACACACCTGTGCAATCATTGGGTGCTGGTTACTGCTAAAGCCTGGACCCTGGGTCCAGGACTGGAGCTTTTTTCCCTCCTGAATAACTTTAAAATCTCCCAGTTCCAGGATCCCAAACAGAACCCAGACAAACCCTTGCTTCCTGACACCTCTCAGCCCCTCAGACTTAGAGTCCTTGGTGATCATAACACCCAATTCTGTGGAGCAGTTTCTGTCCTGTTCCAAAGGCACACCCCATCGTCCCTCATGGCTGCGTATCCAATCAGAAAGGTAGAAGTGAAGAAGTACATCCCAGTACAACTCACAAGGGACAGCAAGAGAAAGGTTTTATATATATTTTCAAGCATGATTGGCCTCATACTAAATCATGATTTGGCAAAATAGTAAATGAGCTATTGTGCATTTAAATGCACATATTCTTTAACTTTAAAAAAGGAAAGCTAAAGCTGAACTCCGGGCAAAAAAGCTAAATTCACAGATAAAATACATGTACGAGAGACGTTTTACCTGCCAAAAGGGTTTGCATTTTGGTCACTGCAGTTCTGAGATATACACAGCTCTGCCACACTGTACAGGGGAATGGAACTAATCTCTCTCTGCTGAAGTTTCACTTAGAGATAATCCCCCTTTGACACACACGCACAATAAGACACTGAAATGAGAAGTAAAACACTAATGGTCTCATCTCTCTTTCACTTATTTCTCATTCTGTCAGCATGCTCCTTGTATTGCAGCACACCCGACTGGCTCCTTGTGCTCCTTATCCTTCCCCCTCTCGAATGTATATTAGGCTGCAAGAGGCTGATACAGAGTCAAATATAGGTACTTACACTGCTTGTATTTAAAAAACACATGTATATATGTAATATCCTGCCAGAAACCGTGTGGGCTTTGACTTCCTGTGCCCTCTGCTTCCACTGACTGTTGCTAATTAGCATTGTTCCCAGCTTCTTCTATGGACTACAGAACTCCTCTCCATATTATGAAAAAGTGGAGAGGGTGGAGGTGTTCGGTAGGCCTATAACACTTTCTTCTTCGAGGTGACAATGCTAATCCTCAACAGATACATTACACACAGTGAGTATTTTCAGCCTACGACAGGTTCCTGGCAAGATCAACAAGTGAAAAAGGAAAAAAAGAAAGCGAATGTAGACACCACATCTAAGGATGAGTAAGCTATGTTACATTTTTGTTCATGGGTTTATATAAGCTATAAAAAAATTATTTAAAAACAAAAGTAAAGGGTTTTAATACCATTGGTACCAGTGGTACCCCAAGGTCTATTCTAACCTGGCAGATTTTCTTCATCATCATTACACTATGGCTACTTCAAATCTTTGCCCTGCAGCACAATTCTTTTGTACACAATAAGAAGACTTTGAAATGAATGGTGAATCCACAATACCACACATATCATGCCTTTTCGTACATTTGTAATTCTACACAATGGAAAATCTGAAAGATTATCTGTAATGCATGTAAGAAACACTGAACTAGACAGCAGAAAAATGCATGTAAAGACCCAGAAGTGCATGTGAAAATGCCTGTAGTAACATGCATCATTAAGCACATTACTACATGGTCTTCAGCCCCTTAGCAGCTGTGTGGGCTAGTTCCAGCTCTGCTACCTGGAGCTATCTAAGCTGTATAGAAAGACCACACTGGATTCAGCTTGCAGTGAATGCCATTCTCCAATATTATAGACAGTATTATTCTACTGTTTGACTAAGGACCTGAAGGTGTTTAAGCAGAGGCTGAAAGCATATTTGTGCAGAGAGTGAGTACATTTACATATCACAGCTACAAGGACCCAGGTAAATATCATATTGATCTCCCTCTGCAAGGTAGAAGAAGGTACAACTATGCGGATTATACAGAAAGATGAAATAAACAAGCTGCTAAATGAAACAAAAAAATATGATACCATTCATATTCAGATATCACCCTGGAAAAAATATTTATCCGGTGATATGCAGATCACTGTATGCACTATATGTATATATAAGCATGGTTTAATCCTAATGGACATATCCTTATCCACACTCATGGCTTAAAGAAAAACTCTCTCTCTTTTCTGAACCTTTGCAGTGGGGCTGCTCGTTTCTTTCTAGGTGCTAAAAAAAAAGTTCATTCTATATAAATGTATGTATAGATGTGAGGACACTGAGGAACATTCCATCTGTGCACAGGAGGAGGAGACATGCTTCAATGACCGGGGAAGCAGGGAGTCAGCTGAGCAGTTCAGGTGAGTATGACTTTTAGCACCAAGACAAAAAGGAGCAGTTAACCCTTGCAGTGCGAGGTTAGCCCCACTGCAAGGATTGAAAAAATGTATATCCAGAGTTCTCCTTTAAGGGCTTGTTTCCACCAGCCCTCGCGTCTACTGCAACGTCCTGTGCCCAGAATGCAAGGGATCACATACTGTATATAAAGTCTCCTTGTGTTCTGGGGCGTGGCAGTGCCATTCAAGTCAATGGGACTGGAGACACGCCCCCTGCCCGCGGTATGATCGGCGGCACAGGAACATGTGGTAATAAAATGCCCTGCGTTCCAGTGGGGTGGGATTGCAAAAAACAGTGAACTGACTTGAATGGCACTGCCACACCCTCTCCCGCCCCAGAACGCAAGGAGACTTTACATATGCGATTCCTGCGGGCTGGTGGAAACGAGCCCTAAAGAAGAATTTAGGGGAAAAAAAGAAGAAAAAAAAAACCTCTTGCAGCAGGGACGGAGGCAGGGGTGCGACCCCATCTGGGAGTACCCTAAACTGGCCATACAGCTCTAGATTATCTGGAGATTTTCTATGGTCAGGTGGAAAAAGTGCAACAGATTCCTCCATCGATGCTAAACTGTGTGGATGGAGGAATCCCCCACTGGGCCAAGCTTTAGTATTTTGCTAGTCGGCCCCGCTGGCTGTCAAAATACTTGTTCAGGTATTTTGACAGCCAGCGGGGCAGACTTGCAAAATACTGAAGCTCGGCCCGGTGGGAGATTCCTCCAGCGTAGATGGGGGAATCTGTTGCACTTTTTCCATCTGACCATAGAAAATCTGCAGATAATCTAGAAGTGCATGGCCAGCTTTAGGGAGGAGGCATTGTAAAACCAGATAGAGGGAGCCTGTAGAAGTGGGAAATAAGGTCAGTATTACTCCTTTTTTTTTGCCTATTCACGGATGATTTTACAAAACATATTTTTGCTGCAATATTCATCTTCAGTCCAGAGATTTCCCTGCAGATTTTTTTGCTACCACTAGATGTCTCAGTCTTATGAACAGCATCATTCACCCCTCTTTCTCTGAGCCCAGGTTGGACCTGCCCCAACCTGCGGCTGGATAGTGGAAGGGGGGGCCACACAGAGTAGAGCTCATCTCCCTGTCACTGTGCTTTTTCTTACTATCAGCATACTTCTTGTCAGCACATGAACTGATTGGCTCTTTGTACTGCTTCTTCCTCTCACACTTCAGCCCTGTAGTACAATGACTGCAAGAGGCCGATGGCAAGTCAGATTCAGGCACTTAACCTGCTTGCATTTAAAAAAAGTAAACTTAATGATGTGTTGATGCTTACAGAGCTTGTGTTCTATATCTACCTTGAGCTCAGCTTTAATCCTTAATGGACATATGACGATCAATGTAGCTTCAAACAATTGCTTCCACCAGGCCAGGCAAGTGTACTGTATGCAGAGCAGAAGAACAATATAATTTGTTTTCTCCCCATGGAGAAAAAGACAGGAAAGAAAGAAGGAAGAAAAGAAAGGAAGGAAGGAAGGAACAGAAGGAAGAAATGGTCAGTGTATTTAAAGATCTAATATTTGAGATGAGTTTGCACATTACAGTGCTAAATGTCATGATGTATAAATAAAAGGAATAACACACAAAACATAACCATTAATATAATTATTTCTTATAGATGTTAAAATATACACATATGCAATAAAGTAATAAAAACTACTATATTTTTTCCTTACATGTTCTTAAGGCTTCTAGAGCTAGGCTACCAGTTGGCATTCAGGATATAAAATTGATGGATTGTTTCCTTGTGGAGAAACCTTCTATTATGGTACTTTTATAAAAGGTCTATGATAATTCATGTCTGTGCTACCATTTGTTTCCTTTTAAAATGTACTCAAATGCAACAAGTGAAGATAAAAAGGAAAGGGGAATACATACAAACAAAGAGATCTGGAGAATATATTTATGAATTTTGTAAAACCTATTTAAAGCGACATGGTAGGAAATGCTTTTGTATGCTGCCTCCTGAAAATTCTAGACTCCTGGCTGTATCTGGATTCATTAATTGGCTCACAACAATCATGCTGTAATGAATTAGTGTTAGAACAGTTTCCCACGCCCTATCTCCGTACTTGTTTTTGGGTCAGCGACTCAGCACTGAAGCCAAAGCATCATATTGACAGCCAGCAAATTAGCATTCTCAAAACAAAGAGGTCAGCAATGAAAACCTGTACTAAATCTCTCTCGGTAGATTCAACTGCAGTCACTGTTTGGGTATTCTGACAGCAGCACATCGGCAGCTGTCAGAATGAAATAGCTGCAGTGGGAGATTTGTCCATCGACAATAAAAAAAAAATCTAATAACCCATGGCCAGCTTTAAGGGCCTGTTCACATGAGATCAGGTCCTGATCAGCAGACATGGAGCTGCTGATGCAGTGCGTTTTTGATGCGTTTTCGGTCCGGATGCTGACAGTTCATTTTTTTTTTAGCCAAGGGGCTGTCGGTATGCAGATTCAGCCTCTGAGGTCACTTCCGCCCTCTTTTACTCGTATGTCCAAGGCAAGGTAATGGGCATGTTCCAAATGTTTGCAGTTCATGTCGTTACCTCTACCCCAACCTGTCTGTCTATCGTTGATAACATCATAATAAGTGGAGCAAGAATACAATTTTTTTTTTGCCTTAGCTGCATTGCATTTCCGTTCCCGGACTGGACAAAATGTGACATGCAGTATTTTTTCTGTCGTAAGCTGAACTGTAGCCCATAAAACACATAGGGATACATTGGGATGCATTTTGAGTGCAGCAGCGTACGGATCCGGCCAGCACACAAAACGGACGTCGTGTGAACAGGCCCTTAGGCTCTGCTGCCTATGTCTGCTAGTTCCACAAGGTTTAGAGTGAGACTTGTTGATGCCACTACTATGCTGCTCACTGTTCTCTTTGCTGGAGGCTCTGGCATAAGGAAGAAAACCCGAAAAACTGCTTCGACTAAGATGGCCACCTCAACACCAAAACATGGTGCAATACAAGGCATGGTAAGTAAGTAATGGGAAAAGATCAGCTGCAGGGACACCACAGGCAACATGACTACTCATGTGTCCACTGTCTGCCTTTTTGTTTTACACAGTATCCAGAGCTCAGTTACTCCAAGTACAGTTAACAGGAACAACAACAATTGTGTCCAATTTCAAAATCCCCCCAAGAAACTAGCAACCCTTTTACCTACATGGAAGTGTTCTATCACTTGGTCATCTCCTGCCTGAGCATTATTAACTTCACTATGGATTCTCCTGTCAGGCCTGGTAATTTCCAGTAGACATGGTCTATACAACACCACCAGTCAGTCCATCCTTAACACAAGCTATACAGTCCACTCACTGATGTGTTAACCTGTGCTGATAACACTTAGTTATGTGAGAAGGTTCATTCATCATAAAGATAGCTTCACCTATATTACATTGCCATTGCAACAAGATAACCAATGTTATTCACTTCACCTCTCAGTGGTCATAATGTGATGGCTGATCAGTATATACATAGGGGAAAATTTATCAAAACTAGAGCAGAAAAACTCTGGAGCAGATTTGCACTGCAACCAATCAGCTTCTACCTCTCATTTTCACATCTCAACCAAGCAAACTGAAGAGAGATGCTGACTAGTTACCGCAAGCAACTGCTCCAGTTTTCATAAATTCCCTCTATAATGTTTTTTTTTTCATTTGATCGAAAGGTTTCAACAGGAATTACTGAAATCAGTCAGATGAGACAGGGAAGTTGGTTAATGATTGATAGAAAGCAAATATCAACTCCTATACTATGGTATAGATTTTTTAGGTAATTACCTGGTAGCTCTTTATTTGTTGCTCATAGCAACCAATTATACACACAGATGACAGCTGGAATGTGACCAGTTGCAGCAGGCAACAGGTTTGTTATACATTTATACATGAGGTCTTCCGTATTTGATGTGTATTTTGAGTGAAATTGCAGTAAAATCCTCTGCCACCCAGAAGAGCATGCAACATTGTGAATAATGAAAAAAACTAACAACTAAAGCTAGGTAGGGCTGCATCAAGAGAAAAAAAAGGGGTATAAAACACAATTTTGTTTATGATATGCTAAGGAGTAACACAGGGCCACAAAAGGGCAACTTGATGCCCTAAGCAAAGCACAACAATGGTGGCCCCCTCTATTGCTTAAAGTATTAAAGTATTATCACACTCTCAAACTTTTTTCAATATTGAATACAGATCAAACAAACGCACGTTGCCTAGCAAAGTGTCTCTTTACATTTTGCCCAAGCATTTATAATTATGTTTCTGCACAGTAGGCTTCAATTCTCGCAGCTTGGTTTCCCTGAACTTCCTGCCCAGTACAAGATCTCAAGGGGGAAGCGTCTTGCCTTTTCATGCCTATGTGTTTGTGAAGACACACACAGCTTACTAGTACACACAAGAGTAGCTCCATAGGTACACACTTTTAAACATCAAGAAGCAGCATCCATTGTAAGCGATTTAATCAACATTTGGAAAAGCTTAAAAACCTTTTGAATTTATTATCACTTCAGTTAGAATTACATGTTTTGTCCCTCCATCTGCTTGTGACTGGACAGTGAGAGGAGAAGCAACATTTAAAACAGCTTAAAAACCTCTTGACTTTAAGATCACTTTAATGTACAATGAACCAGTCATTGTGTTGTCTATAAATAAATAGGAAAAGTTGCTGGAAAACTCTAAGCAAAACTGAGCACCTCCAACAATTCAGTCAGTAGATGACAGCATGTCGCCATATTATTGCAAGCAAATGCTCTCTAATCAGCTGCATTGGTAGCATGTATTGTCCATGTTTTGGCAGCCCTAGAATACAGTAAAGAAGAAGAACTCCAGGAAAACTTTTTCTTAAGCCTTCCAGTGGGGCTACCTCCGCATTGCCAGGGTTAAGTGCTCATTTTTGTCTAGGTTCAAAAATAACAAAGATATACTCACCCGAAGCACAGAACCAGCCAGCTGTCACAGCGCTCAATCCAGCCTGTCTCCTGCTCTGCTGCAGCATTGGAATCTTCCTCAGTGTCTTCATGGCTATACACTGTATATAGAACGTGATGACTTAGGGACCTTACACCGCTGCAGAGGAGGGGGAGAGAGGCTGGAAGGACCGGTCTACGAGCAAGCCGGCTCCGAGGATTAGTTGAGTATAACTTTTTTTTTTTTTAAACCTGGAAAACAAAGGAGCACCTAACCCTTGCAGTGTAGGGGTAGCCCCACTGCAAGGGATAATAAAACATTTTCCTGGAGTTCTTCTTTAAAGCAAGAACGGTATTCACTAAGTAACCAAGAGTGCATCCAATGTCAAACTATCTTAGCCAGTTTACAGAAGAATCTGTTGAAGTAGTAAGAAGGGTTTGAGAAACAGTATTGTAAACTGAATTCCTCTATGGATCATTTTGTACTTGACTGAGACAATTTGACAGCCTGAGAAAAGATCAGGAGCACTGGACACTTGTGCTACTTGACGCTGCTGGTGTACATGTAATAGCCAATGAAAGCCATCACTGCCCTAAACAAACCACCTCCCTAGACGTCCACACCAATTTCTAGTCCAAAGGCTGCAGATGTTTAAACTGGCACCTTTATTCAACAAGTGCTCTAAGACTTCACAGGTAAAATAAAGCCTGCTCTGGTTAAATAAATGTGAAATGACACAATGAAACACGCCTAGGCTTTACGTGTATTCAGCAAAGGGAATTTACAAGACAAATGGTTTTGAAAATGTTTAGCCTAAGCCAACAAACCGCAGTGTGCTTAACAGTTTGTGTTAATTTATGGGACTTTAAAAAAGGAGGGGCCTCGCCGCCTTTCACACTTAAAAAAAAAAGTTTATAAAATGGCTTTTGTTGATTGGCTAGGCCAAAGCCGGACATGCAATATGGTTTAAATTCCTGGGTTTATCTCATCACTGATCTAGGAACATGCTCAAATAATACCACCCTTCTCATGGGAGCAAAAGTCTTTCCTTTGTGTGGCCGTTGAAGGCTCTGAGACACAGCTGACCTGACTATGTAAACAGGTGCCATTATCAGACCTGTCTATACTGTAATAAAGGAACATTATAGAAGTTACATCAGATAAGGAAGGCTGTCTTAAAAAGATGTTTATCTTAATAATAAAAAATATATGCAGCCTAACATATATTTAGCACAAACGTACTTCTAAAACATCTGCATACGTTTTTGTTTTTTTACAAAATCCTGCACATACTGTTCTGCTTCGCTCCGATTTTCCGGTCCCACTCTTTTGTTGCCTTAAAAACTGTTGTAAAAATAATAATAAGGTCATCCTACTCTTCACTTCATTTGGATTAGTTCATGAAAAATATGAAACATTTTGTAAGTTGACTTGTTTCTTTGGTTTCAGCTCACATAGCCAAAATAACTTCCAGAAAATAAGGACATTAGTAAAATGTAAGGTATAATGGTCATGCTACATGACAATACACTCAATTTACAGGTCAATTTTGGAATATCTAGCCGATACAGATTTCCTTAGCCTTAAAGGGTATCTATTGTCAAAAACTAAAAATGCTATGGAAACATTTGCATTTGAGAAAACTAGATAAGGGCAAGTAAATATATCTGGTGCATAAGTAATAACCGTAATTGATTCACCTCCAGTGAATATTTGTTGAAAGTCACCTTAACTACTTTAAAATATATCCCCCATTTCATATATTGTCCCTACGTGTCTTTATTAAAAGGAGAATTATGAGGCGAGTGATTTTCACTCAGCCTCATAATCTGAGCCGACCTGTGACAATAAAACTGTCACAGGTTGGCTCAGTAGATCGTGAAGTGAGCGAACACATATCGTCGCTCGCTCACTTCTCGATCTATCCCTGCAGAGAGCTGTTACGGTCACTCATGGCTCCCTGCAGGGATTCCCCCCCCTCCCCTGGCCGATCCTCCAGCGCTGACTGGCGAAACGGACAGGGGAGGGGGCGGGCACAGCTGGCTCTGCCTCTGGATAGACAGAGCCAGCTGTCAATCCCGCAGCTGGGTGGATCCAGACAGTATCGCGGTATACTGAGTTTTGGGTCACGGGAGGGCGCTAGTTTGTGTTCTCCCGTGACCCTTAGGAGAACTATGGGGAAAAGCCCTGACCCCATAGTTCTCCTTTAATAAATGGCTCATCGTCTGACTCTTAATCATTTCCCTTTTGCAGGGCCACCTGTTACAGAGGTCTCCTTTCCTCATACTGGTTTGTTTTCACCATAGAAGCATTAGCCATCAAGATCCACACACATACTTAAAGATAAAGACCAAATGCATTGGCTCACAAGTTTAAAGGCCATCTCCAGGCAAACATGAACCCCTTCTTTACCACCACTGCCTCCCACCTCTCTATAAACCATCCTGCAGCATGTTTTATTTGTTTTTTTTTTCATACCTTGTGAAGCAAAGGTAATCATGTTCATGTTTTGGCCAGAGTTGGGCTTAAAACATTGGTCTTCTAAACTGAAAACTAAAATGTTGGTTCTGTCTTTTTACACGGCTTGAATTTTGCAGCTTTTGGTCTCTTCTCAGAAATCTATTTGCTTCCTAGAGGCCCCAATCTGAACCTATCAAAATTCTGCAACTAATTGTTCAAGCGGAACTACAACCTTCCAAGATAGGACATTGAAGCACACATGACCTGATATTTGGGGGATTTATTGAGAGGTTTAGCACACAATAGGGCAGTAGGGACCAGGATGGAGGAGATAAATATAGCAAGCATTGTTAAAAGTTCCAATGTTTCACTAAATAGGAATTCAGAGGTGCCACTAGCTCCAGCAACAACTGCACTTGTGTTAACGTAGCACCACATTTATATGAGTTACAGCTATTTGCTTAACGGTTCAATTGGAGTTTTCCTTTAAAAATATATTTTTTTTTTTAAAACACACAAAAATAAACTTGACCTTAAAGCGGTAATTTGAGGATATATCGCTTGTCACAATCATGGCACCACTATACTTCACGCTTGTCAGAGATTCATAACGGATGCATTCACTAAAACAACAGACATGAATAACGCTTTTAGGCTAATATAAACTTGATGGATTTCTTGCTGCATTTCTCTACTGGATGCACCTCTTGTGTACAGGCTTGGCATATCCAGGTTTTATGATTCAGTTTAATATCAAGCATGCTTTTCTAAACATAGTGAACTTAATTCTCTCTCTAATTTACATATTAAAATTAGTCAGAAGAAGATGCATTTTAATTTATGATCAATGCTGTTTAGCTTAGGATTTAAATTTGGCTGGCCAATTTCTGTATCCTAATCTTGCCAAACCCTTATTTAATCAAATCCTGGATTCAGTGCATTTCTGGAGTTCCGCATTAGGGAACAGATTCTTTGCTTCCTAACTCTACATGTGCTTCCACTGCAGAATGTACATTCATATGCCTCCTTGTGGAAATTCCTCCTCTTTGTCATAAACATAAAATAACATAAATGGTGCCTCATACATTTTTCTTATACATCAATCCGTTGAAAAAATTGATCTCAGAAGTTTATCATTTTAATTCATTATAAGATTTTATATTTACAGCTCAAGACTGGTATTACCTAGAAGAGGCGAACTATATTAAAAAAAAACGTATCTTTTGATTTCACTGCATCTTCAGCAAGACTGTCTTAGCAATTACATCTGTTTTCTGGGAATAAAAAAGAAATCAAGACCCTAGAACAAAAATGTAATATATAGCAGCTTACCAGTCCTTACTTCTTTTTCACCAGGTGATCCTGCCAATACCACAGTTCCTGTGCTAAGGTGACAATACTTACTCAATGTACTATATCTATGGAGGAGCAGTGTTGTCACCCTATGCAGCTCGCTCATGATTTGGACTCCAGAACACCTCTCTATTCTCATCTCCATTATATAGAGGAAAGTCTTCTGTAATTCACAGAGGAGAACTGAGCAGGGCTGACAACATAATTTAGATTTCACTGCAGCTCAGGGAGAGTGCACAGAAAGTAATACGCTCACTAGATCTCTGGCAGTATCAACAGGTATTTTCTGCACTTAACAAATATAACAAAATGCTTTCAATAGCATATGTAACTGACCAAAAGTTTGTTCGAGTTTACCTAACATTTAAAGTGCAACTATGGACAAATAAAAAATGTCATATATGATTGTCTTTCAATAGCTTTAAAATGGCAGCTTTTGTTTTTTCCAAGTTGCCCCTCCAACATAGTTTTATTACCTGTTGGTGCTTTATTTTTTCACTATAGTGGTCCTTTAACATGCATTTTTAGGATAGATTGTATTTTCCACCACAGGTGCTGACTTTTCTCATTCATTACAGTGTTTGATCTTTCTTTCATGGAGAAAGGAGAACAATTAGTCGTCAGAGAGTTTTCCAATCATGCTGAATTATCTATAAATGGCAGCAAGAACTTTATAGCTCAAGTGTGCTCATTATAAGGTTATTAACCTTACCCTGGCCAATTATAGCAAGCAGTACTAAAATCAATTGCATTACTACAGGCCTTACATATAGATGGACTAAGAACCTGGAATCCTCTCTGGCAGACAACAGACACACATTAAAATGAAATCAGCTGAACGTAAAGTATTATTAAAGTCGGACACGGCCTTGCATTAAAATTACTTTGTAAAAACTGTTAAAATTCCACATATCTGTCATAGAGCAGGAAGACAGGCTATGTGAGCATTTCACAGTCTCTTTTCTCCATTAGAGAATAGTGCCTGAACATTCCAGCATCAGCATTTTCTCCTTCCGCAGTGCGATCTCCCTCGCCATTTACCCAGCTAATGAATGGCAGCAATTAGTAAAATGTAATCCTATCGCACAATCATTTTAATGCTTTTAGCACTCAGAAAAGTAAACACCAAATTAATACTGCTCAAGCCATCTCAGATCCTCGTTAGCAGCAAGCAATTATAGTTCAGCTCCTCAGGTGTAATTAAATGATTGCAATGATTTAGTTCCATAAATGCAAGTTAATTCATAAGCAAGCAACAAATATTCTGGGAGTAATTACCGGAAAAGACGCGGCACAAGCGGCAGTGTACCTGCAGAGGGGAAGAGGTGCCCCCTCCTGCCCAAACAGGGAACACAGAACAGCGACCTTCTCGATCCATATATTAACCCTGTTAAAACTCATTGTTTTGATAGTGATTAGTGCATTAGCATTTTGGTAGTCTAAATCCTACAGCGTAAATGCCACAAAGACTTTCATGGTAGCTAAAGTGTTGTATGCATTTCATGGCAAATTAAAGAGTGTACTGTGTCATGAAATTGCTCTGCTGTCTTAAGCAGTAAAAACACCTTGACTCTGGCAGCAAATATTGATATTATCTGAGCTTTTAAAATATATAATAAATCAGAAAAAAAAACAAATGATTAACCCCTTCATGACTGAGGCCCTTTTTTCAATTTTTGCACCCATGTTATATTCCACATTTTAGGCCTGAAAATGACGTAAAACCCCCCAACATTATATATTTTCTGAATGCCAAGACCCTATAGAATAAAATGGTGGTAGTTGAAAATTTTTATGTTGCGCAATATTAGCGCAACTCCTTATTAAACCCCAAAATTTAGTGACAAATTTAATTAAATGCCCCAAAAAACAAATTACCCATTTTTTAAATGAAATATAAAAGATGAGGTTACAACGATCGGGACGCAGAAGCGATCTGGCGACAGGTAAGTCGCCAGGATCGCTTCTGTTGTAAAGCCGACAGTCGGCTCTACAAGTTTAAACAGAGTCCCGGCGGCAAAAGTCGCCGGGAGTCTGTTTAAACAGCCCCGATGCTGGCGACGTACACTGTACGTCGTCAGTCACGAAGGGGTTAACAGGTAATTCTGCTCAACAGATTTGGCTGAAGAGGAGTGAGGGACAATCAAACAGATATGCTAAAATGAAAGTGAACCCTGAAAGCTGTGCACAAAAGAAAAAGGAGATGTAGAGGAAAAATACTATTATTATACAGGTTTTATATAGCGCCAACAGTTTGCGCAGCGCTTTACACTATAAGGAAGACATTACAATCACAATACAATTCAAGACAAGATGGTAAGGAGGGCCCTGCCCATGATGGCTTACAATTTAAGGCAACAAGTATATCCTGTGGTCTCCCTGCACCTGTTTTAAAAAAAAAACCCCATTACTGGCTTATGATGTCTTGTTCTGCACTGTGTCTCTGTGTGGAGACAGCCATCTTGGTAAAAGCAGGTGTTTGCTTCCTTATGTCAAAACTTGCAGTAAGAACAGTGAACATAACACTAGTGATATCATCAAATAGCACTCCAAATCTCCAGAGACTGGCAGTCAGAGGCAACAGTGCCTTAGATTTCACACTGCAGATATACAGCTTTAAGGCTGTTGGCACAGGGATGCCCAGTTACGCTCACAAAGAATTGCACTGCTATTTTTCAGGCGGAATTCCAGACAATAGGTACACACTTTGAGAGAACATTTTAGGCACAATTAATATTTTCAGATGTTTCCTATAACATAGAAAATCTTGACTATTTGAAATTAGGTGCACTTCAAAATGGGAATACCACTGCGCAGGTGGTACCACCCAGTCAACAAACCAGAAAAGATAATACATTATTTAATATCCATTTAATCTCCAACAAGGGATTATTAGATCTTGGTGAACAGATTTTGTCTGGGTTATTTTCTGTGCCAATAACTTGGCACATTGTAAATGGGCATTGACATCTACATTACACATTTAGGACGCCATGTGCTATCATCATTATTATCCCCAGGATGGTATCATCATTATTATCCCCAGGATGGTATTTATCATCCTAATAATACAGTATATACTGCCATGACCGTATAACATTTTAGCTGAGTTTAAGGGTCCAGAAGTTACATTTAGGGCTTACAGTATGTTGAGGTTAAGAATTAATAAGTGACAATTTTTGGGTGTGATGAGAGTATACCACACTGTGACAAAAATTGATTGTAATACAAATGTGTGCCAAAATGTTTGTCACCAAAACTCCCATGCCTAACTAAGCATACCTAACTAGTGCCTGCGTTCCTGTCCAGTGTAATCTTCAAACATTACATCCACATGTGATCTACATTAAAGCAAATGTATTGAAAGTTAAATGTTTCAAACAATGGTTTGTTCAATTTAGAAATCGTCAATTATCCTCAATAAAAAAAAAAGATTTACAAATCTTTTGCAGGCCAAAGTGACAGTGTCTTTGTGAAGAGCCCCCTCTATGCCAGTGATACTCAAATTACAAGGGAAAAAAGCAATTTCAGGGAGGTGCCCTCTGCCCCACCCCCTTCATCCACGGGGGAGAGCACCCCCTGAAATGATGGCAGATAGCACAGGAAGCAATAGCTTCTTTGCCATCTGCAGGTTTTTTTTTAGTATTCTGACAGCTGCTGCCATCAGAATAAAAACAAAAAAAAACAGCATAGGAATGTATAGCTAGATTCCGAATGGCTATTCACCTTTGCGATAGTCAATAGCAAGCTGGCTATTGCACCCGCCCTCTGCTGCTGTCAATCACTAGAAGAGGACCTGATGGAGAACTTCAGGTCCCCTTCTGCTGATTGACAGCAGCAGTGGGCAGGTGCAATAGCTAGTTTGCTATTGGCTATGGCAAAGTGAAATAGCCAATAGGAATCTAGCTATGCATTCCTATGCCATTTTTTTTTCTGACTGACGGCGGCTCCGATGTCACCAAGACCGAAAAAAACAAAAAAAAAACCAGTAAAACTCTCCGGGAGAAAGTGTTTCTCTCCCGGGGAGCCGCTATCTAATAACGGGAGAGTTGGGATGTCTGTTAAATCCATGGTGTCGGGAGCCAACAAGAGTGTTGACCGCACACCCATGGTCATGTGACAGTGCTCGGGCATAATGATTGGTTGCTACACATGAGCACTGTAACATGTGAAGAGATCACTTTCAACAAATAAGGTTCCAGACTAAGAAGGTGAGGGGGTTGCCTTCAATGTTACCTACAAACAACAAAAGACTGGGCATTGTTTATAACCCCTAAATAGCTGTTTCTATGATTTCACTGGCCAATATGAACTGTCCTTTTGGCCTACGAGTATTTTTTTCCAGGAGGAGAGACAATTATTTTAAATATTCAGCAGTTCAGAAGAACAAATCTCAGAAGCCATCTTGGATAATTACAACACTATTTTTTCATACATAATATGATACTGAAAATAATTGAACTCTTACTACAATACTTTGATCAACTTAACCCCGAATGTTCCTTGACCCACAGTAGTCAGCCCAGCCCACCACTGCTGACAAGGATGAACTTATTCTGCAGACCTATTAGTCTAATGCATGCTGGTGAGCTGAATGGCCACTGCCTTCATGTGTCTCTCAGGGACCTTGGGGCCAATATTTCTGCTCAACTTCCTTGCTGTGGGACATCATTCTAAGGGTGCCCACACACCTTATGATAATCGTACGATAATCACGGGAAATCCAGCGATCGTACGATTATCGTAAGGTGTGTGGAAGCCGTGCGACCTCTACTACTGTTAGGTCGCACGACTTTTAACTTACGAACATGTTTGAAAACCCACCGAGCATCGTACGATGTTCGGCGGGTGTGTAGCATGTTCGTAAGATAAAAGCCGGACGGGCCGGTCTGCGCAAGCACACACTGCCCGTTCGGCATTGCGGGCATCGGAAGCCGCCCCTCAGGGGGGCGCGGCTTGCGATCATCGCAAGTACAATCTACCTATGCAAGATAGGCAGATCGTACGTTTTTTTAAGTACCTTACAACCATCGCAAGACAAAGGTCTTGCGATGGTTGTAAGGTGTGTGCCCAGCATAACTCTCTGTTTTTGATGCTCAAAGCTAAGTGCGACAAAACTTGCAATACAAGAAATCCCATTCATTTCAATGGCCCCTGTTCACAACAAAGATTTATGTTGCACGGTGTAAAACACTGCACGCTGTAAAAAGTACATGAGCTTCTTTTGGCAGATTACAGCGCATTTAGACGTGTAGACTTTAATAGAAATGCCTGCAAATGCACAACACAAACATTTTACACATTTCTGTGCGCACATATGTTCATTCACTGCAATACATTTCAATCTGCTCAATAAAACGTGCGTCTTTGTGTACGGGCATCTGACGTGCGTTAATTGTGCCAAACGCACTAAACGAAACACACAGGAATATGCACCAAAACACTGATGCCTTGGTGTGCTCAGAATGCTGAATACAATAGGGAGAGTGATGTAACCCTTTAAGGGACAATGTGACTGGGTATAGAGATCTTGCCAGTGGGAGATTCCAAAAAATTTTGAAGTTGAAAAAACAAATTAGGTATCCTGCCTTTGCTGACTAACCCCTTGCGGGGGACCAGAGATTACCAAGTTCCTAAAGTATGGGGTAAAAACAAATTTGTACCAAAATAATGGTGACCCCCACTAGTCTACTGTATGGACACCTCTAGTGCTCCATGTACAAACAGTGGATCAAGTACATATGATTAAAATAAGGGGGCTCTAAGAGGAACACACCTTTAATAATCAAGTACTCAATCAACTTGAAATAAAAAATAGCTGGAGCTGTATACCTCTAGGACAACTTCAGAGAGATTTGTTATTTGGATTTGATTCATGTCTGTTCAGGCATTTGTTTTCTTTCTTCACAAATGTATGAAAGAAGACCACCCTGAGACCTAGGATTGTATTATTTTCTGGCACCGTTCTCATACATGATGAAACACCAGTGAAAATTGAGTAATATGATTGTAGGTCAAACACAGAATTAATCTTAAATAATGAAACACAGAATGAAACTTAAATAAGGGCCATACTAATACCCTCCCCGGTTCTCAAGTGTCACTAGCATACTTGGACATGAGTGGTAGAATGGTAAATATACAGAGATGGCAGCAAGGTCTCACTATACACAATTTAAAACAATATGATATTTTATTGTATTAAACTGTTTTATGAATTTTTTTTACACAATGCAAATTTACTTCAAACAAACAACAAAGTGACTGACAGAAAAAAGCACATTGACAATAAAATTAACATCCAAAGGGCCACAGTTAGAAGCAAGAAGGGAGAAATGGAATGACTCATGTAATTTATCATCGACTGTTACTAAAAAAAAAAAATAATAAATAAAAAGTGAAGCACGCCTGTAAATTAAACAAAGGTCATTTAACAAAATAGCCAAACAAACATTAAGAAATACATACAGGCTAAATAATGGCTTTGATTACCAGAAGGAATCATAGAATATTGATAGCAAAAAAAAGTCCATCGACTATTAACATTTACAACTTTTTAGTCTATTTTACATAAAACATAGTTCTAAAAGGCAAAGTTTGCCTTTAAGAACACATAATGAGGGGGTACATAGATAACGTACCACGTCGCTCTAAAAATTTCAATTGAATTCAACTATAGCTCTGAAACACAATGTTTACACGTTACTATGACAGTGCTAGGAGATGGATTGTGGGTGTTCGAAAAGGACAGGCATATTTGTCACTAAGCACAACAGAACACTGCAGCAAGTCAAATTCTCGATCAACTAATGTATAATGCATAAATTGAAGACACAGGGCTTAAAGGGTAACTCCAGGAATCTAAAAAGTTAATCCTTGCAGTGGGGCTACCTGCGCACTGCCAAGGTTAACTACTCGTTTTAGTCTAGGGGCTCATATATAAAAATATACTCACCTGATCCTTGAACCCGCCGGGCTGCAAGCCCAGTCCCTGCAGCCTCTTCTCCCCCAGGCTCTAGTGGTCTAAGCTCCTGACATCATCATGTCTAATGCAGTGCATTCACCTGCATTAGATGAGAGGATGCCGAGGGACATACCACAGCTGGAGCGGAGAGGGAATGTGTTAAGTGCTGACAGCTGCAGGACTCAGGTTCTGTATTTCGGCCCCTAAAGAAAAACAAGCAGTTAACCCTTGCAGGGCAGGGGTAGTCCCACTGCATTGGTTAACTTTTTAAATAACTGGAGTTTTTCTTTAACAGAACAATGACAGGTACACTCTGTAAACAGACGTTTTTTTCCTCTTTCTTTTCTCTGTCTTGAAAACAATAACAAACCTATCTACTACTATACATTCTCTTTAAAACAAAAAGCTTTTTTTTTGCACACACGTTAAATGCATATGTTAGGCCTGTCGTTTACTTAAAGCCCCTAAGAATTATATATTTTCTAAAAGCAGAGACCTTATAGAATAATACAATGGTGGCAGTTTCACACAAAATTACCGAAACTGTTCATCAAACTCCAATTTTCAGTGAAAAATTAATTTAAATGTACATAATATAATAACCATTTAAAAAAACAAACAAAAAAACATAAGATGAGGTTGCACCGAGGAAATAGACATCAAACATGTCATAGCTTCAAAACTATGTGCCCCCATAAAAACTATGGTACCCAAAACTGCTCATAAGCAAAGCTTTAAAAGCTTTCAAGGTCATGAGGGGATGATGTGACCAGAGCACTGTACTGCATCTCTCCCTCCCATAAGTGCCCAGAAGCTCAGCATTATTACATAGTTACATAGTATTTGGGGTTGAATAAAGACATACGTCCATCAAGTCCAACCCATATAGGTCCACGCATCATCTCATTCTTAGGGATACTGGGATCCCTGGATTATGTGTAAGAGACTGTGTGCTACAAGCACTGGCGGAACTACAAGGGTCGCAGCGGTCGCACTTGCGACTAGGACCAGGTGTTCCGCCAGTTCGGGGGGGGCCCAGAAAGAAGGGGAGGCCCGCGGCTCGCAGCTACTCATAATGCCCGCGGCGCCGCCACCGTCTTCACCGCTGCCGCCCGCAGTGTCTTTTGCGGCAGCGGTGAAGAATAGAAGATGTAGCGCTGCGGGGGTGTGGCCTGTCAGGGAACTCCAATTCCCAGCAGGCAACTGAGGAGGGAGCAGCCGAG
This sequence comes from Nanorana parkeri, assembly GCF_000935625.1. Taxonomy (NCBI): domain Eukaryota; kingdom Metazoa; phylum Chordata; class Amphibia; order Anura; family Dicroglossidae; genus Nanorana; species Nanorana parkeri. The sequence continues at coordinate 244,095 of NW_017307023.1, read as the reverse complement.
CAGGCCCGGCGGGATACACGCCACGTTGTAGGACGTCCTGGCACTGGCAGTGTTCTGTATTGAGGGTGACAGATTCAATAAAGAGAACCTGTCACCTCCAAATGCTATCACACATGGGGCTTGTTAGCTCTTGTGCGATAGCAATAAAGTTAAGTGAAAAAAAAATTTGATAAATTATCAAATAATTATGAAAAAATAAGTAAAAAATATAAATAATATGTCAGGCCGAAACCGAATATGTTTTTTTTCTAAACTTTTCCAATATAAAAAAAAAATAATCTTTTATAAACTTAATTTTTTTATTTATTTTTATTGAATATTCTTATTATTTTTACTTTGCTGTTGGGAGCTTTGGGGAGATAGTAGGGGCCTAAACAGACCCCTGATATTTCCCTTTTAAAATAGAAAAAGAGATGGAGGACACAGAGCCGTCAATCTCTTTTTCTGTATCTCCTGTTATCAATGAACAGGAATCCTCTATACTGAGTGTTCCTGTTCAATCATAACATGAGGACAGAGTATGTTTAGTATAACCACAATCATGAATGAACAGGAGGTGATGTAGATTACTTCCCATCCATTCATAATTGAGGATATAGTAACCATACTCTGTCCTCAATTATCTACACTCAGCGATCACTGATCAGTGACTGCTTGTACCCCGCTCTCCCCTCCGACACACAAAAAAAACACGTTCAAACCGGTTTAAAAAAAGAAAAGAAAAAAGGTCAAAATCATGCTTGTTTTTTTTTTTTTCTTGGGGGGGGCTTTAATGGTTTCTTGCACCGGGGCCCTGAGGCTTCTAGTCACGCCTCTGGCTACATAGTTCCCTGAGCATAATGTCCCGATAGTCTGCTGACTACACTTTGAGGATATAGTACTTTACTTCACTTGCTTCAGCTAGCCACTGCCACGGTGATCAGGCTGAAATACTTGCGCTGAGATACAATAATTGGGCAAGACTACTAAACAGGAAGAAGTAGCAATCACAGCCTGGATGTGCAATGACAAAATATGACTGCCTCCATGTACATATACAGTATATTTATTGCTGCAAACAAGATAGGAAGCTGTTTTGTATAAAACTAGGCTGAAATTATTGCAATTGTCGCCCTCAATCCTTACTATACAATGCAATACCTGGCTGATGGAACCTCAATTACACTGTACTTGTTAAGCACAGTAAGGGTTAAAGACATTGCTTCCAACTTAGGATGTCAGTCACATTCCCTTCATCCTTCTGTGTCATTGTCTTGTTTTCTTATTCTTCTCTTGTACACTGTAAGTTTAATTACTGGGGAAGGCTGCTTATTATTATTCAATTTTGAAATTTGATGTGCCGATGCATGTAAATCCTGTTAAATGATCGTCCATATCCTCTGGATGTGGCCAACGAAAAAGCACATCTTAAGGCAACACGGCTTACCACCTCCTTCTATTAACACTGTACTTCTTGCTAACTTTCCCAACTCCATTAATTTTTTAAGATGCTTTTAATAAAGCTCCTGAGCTGTGGGGGAGGAGGGACAAGGAGTTCTCCGTCAGTCCACGAGAGTTCCTGCTGACTTTATGAATATTAATGACAGTGTAATTCTGATTAAAGGGGCTTGTGGGAAAAGCTCTACGAATCCCACAGCTCAACAAGACCAGATCGCAGTCCCTTTATGAATTTGGATTTAGACATTAAACTGTGGGAGGGGAGAGAACGGGGGACAGGAGAGATCCAGAAGAAAAAACAGACTTAATACTGGCTCCCCTACTCCCGAAGAAAGAAATTAGGTGGGTTAATAAATTGGGCAATTAATAATACCAGGCCTTGAATCAACACATCTGTCTTTCAAGTTGGATACAATGATGAATGCCAAAGCAGGATAAAGGATTATAAAATCATATTACAATGATCAGAGGACAGCTGCAGGGATGGAGCTGAGACATTTGGTAAGACTTAGAGGAGACTAGAGAAATGATAATTAATGTAATTATTAATAACACCTTATAACAACATCATCTTTCTCCCCAGGATGGAAGGGTCTAGCTGCTGTGGGAAAACGTCTTAAGGTTATTACAATATGCCACATGATATGACTTGAACAAATATGCACATTTCAAAGGTCCAGATGCCATGCAAATTTTCAGAACTTCCAGCCTAATATAATAGGCAGGTGCTTTGATTACCATCTTAACTGGTCACTTTTAATTAAACTATCGGATGTTGAGGACTTTTTTTCTTCGCTCACAAACATACAAAAGTTGCAAAAGCAAAAAAGAGGTAGGGAATGGAAGCAAAACTATATAATTGTATACACAGCTCTCTTAACTTACTAGTCATTGTGATTTTATCTGGTCAGGTATCACAGCTGCAGCGACAGACTGCAGCAGAAACCCATGGGCAAGGCAAAGGCAAGTTGCAGAAGGACACATATGTACGGAGAGAAGAAAGTCACACAAAAAAAAACCCAACAGTGTAAGCTACTAAAGAATAACATGATTACATGCAGCCTGCTCTTTCTGAGTTTGTTGCTCCTTCAGCGTTCTTCGTAAGTATTAAGTACAAACGCTATATAAAGAGCCAATACAAATTCCATTTGTACCTGCCAACTAGCTACTTCCTGTTCACATTTACTGCCAACACCATGCTGACACTTAGGGGTCTATTTTTAAACAATTTGCAGGGCTATGCGCCCTGCAAAACTCTGTGAATGTTTGTTGTGTGCCAATAGATGCAAAAATGAACATTCTTAGTTAATTTTTTTCACAAGTTAAATGTAATTTCAAATGTTATAATGCAATACCACATCTAGGGATGTTAAGATACTTGGCATTTTTACGAGAACTACCAGGGTTGCAGCTATTGCAGCTGGGACCTGGCTCTGGTGCCCCACAACTGTCCTGAAATCATTAGTCTGTACTGTTATAGAAAAACTGTCACATGACAATAAACAAAAATGTATCAGTACTTGTATCTGTGAGTACTTGGGCAAGTGTCAGTTCTTGTAGTTGAATAAATAGTATCGGTGCATCCTTTATATATATTTATAAAAAAAAAAAATCATACATTAAAACAGGGATGCACAAATCCCAAGAGCCCGTATGCTCCCTAAAAGTGACAGCTGCCTACTAACTTTTAAATTTCTCTCTAATCTAGTCTTGGAGCTGGAAAAGTATGTGTACATGTACATGTACCTGTACCGAGTATGGTACTTGATATCTGAACATCCCTAACCACATTATTGCCATTAGATAAAGCTGAAGAGCACAGAAAAACAATATTTATTTTCTATACCCCACGGTTCTATCTAGTGGCCATAATGTGGCATTATATTATAGCATTCAAAATTTAATTTCACTGGTGAAGAAAATATACTATGAATATTTGTTTTTGCATCTGTTCACAGATATTTGCAGGGTGAATGGCTCTGATTTTTTTTTAAATAAATTCCTTACTGTCAGATAGAAGACAAATATAAAACTGTATATTTGGTTT